>NW_008246057.1:2057863-2108805 GCF_000691975.1 Corvus brachyrhynchos | reverse complement strand
AAACCTTACTCGGAAAAAATCTACCATTTTGCTTAACTCTTTTTTTCACTTGGAAACCAAAATTGTGGAAAAGGAGACTTTGACTCAAATAAAATGGTTTTTTTTATCTTTTGTTTTCGAGTTCATCAAATTGAATATTAAATTCTCATTGTTCTTTGTCACTTCAAGATTAAATTGCATGTAGTACCACAAATTTTTTTGGCATGTAGTATCACAAAATCTGTGATTAGGATCTTATTGCCTTTATTTTATTTGAAGGTTGGATGTATTAACTAGACTGTAAAAGTCGAAGCATAGTGAAGTTCCGTCCCTTCCCCCACCCCCAAGCTGGATAGAGCACCTGGCACAAAGTGTTTGGGAAGGACATTAAAATGTTGATTTAGATTAAAATAGGGTTTTTTTCATTTCAGTTTAACAAGATGAACTGAAATATTCAATTCCAAGCTGAAATGATACTGGAGAAGATCAAAGTATTTGATTTTCATTGAAAATGGCATAGTAAGAATATTGTATCATTTATGCATTTCTAAGCATTTCAGCCTCCTAAAAGCCCGTCATTATTCCCTCTTTTCATATTCAAGACAAAAATAAATGTTCAAATAATATTGGCACTGCACTACTTCTATTATTTATTGAAGAGGCTTATTTAGCAAAATTGTAAAGTCCGAGTTTCTTAAGATTTTAGGTAGGAGAATGCATTTGCCTCTGAACTAATGTGATAAAATATGTACAGGGGTGGATTCCTAAAACACCCTTTGTTGCGTGGATTTTTAAATGTATTTCACTCCATGCTTGCTGACTGCTGCCTATTCCATATTTTGAAAGTTCAGTGTACAGTGCATCCCAGCTGATGCACAGACCACACTCATATCCAGATCCATCTTTCTGTACTCTGCTTATCTGATTCTTCTTAGTCATTCTCCTGTGTGCAACGCTGAGAGGGTTGGACAGATGTCAGAGTCATTATTTGAATCAACTGTGAAATTTAAAAGACAGAAGTGGAAGACAGTATTGAATGTATGGTTCCCCAGAAGCATGCTACTTATATTTATTTATACCTAATTTCTTCATAGCTAGGTCTTTATGATGTATGAAGTAGCATGACTACTTTTACTGGTGTCTGGCCATTCCTCTGAGCTTTAATTACTGAATTAGAGGGAGACATTGAGGGTGAACCAGAGACTTCTGCCATTTTTTCTCAAAATGTTTGACTTCTCAGAGAGTCCAAATTCAAACAGCTGCAGTAAAACCAGTGCAGAGTCTTCCCCTACGAAGAAAGTTTCTCTTATTTTCTCTTATTCAAGGCATTGCAGATTGACAGTGATGTTACTTGTTGAGCCAGGAGCTGAAACAGAAAGTTAAATGTTTCTCTTCCATATTTAGGCACTTGTTTCTTTTCACCAGTTGCTCAGAATTTTTTTCCAAGTGTAGGTATCTGCTGGTGAAAATACCTGGAGGATTTTCTCTTCCTAGTTGTTCTGTGGGAAAGGACATTGAGGTTTATACCCATCACAACATAGTGGTGCCACTTCTGCCTTGACCTTAGTGATTCTTGAGAGAAATCTGATAGAAGTGTCTGTCTAATTTTGCACAGGAGCAGGGGGTTGGAAGAAAAACTTCACAATTTAGGTAAGATATTGACCAGCTGGTACACTTGTATTAATGGTCTATGTTATTACAGGTGTCTGGTGTTACTGGGGACTTATTTGGTAAAAATATTTTTTCAGTGATGTAAAGACATGCCGCAGAACAGGAGTCAGAATGATCAGCTGGGGTCTATGGATTTAACTGTGTTCCCTGTGCTTGTCCAGTCAGTGATGTTTGGATCAAATATACTTGATTAACTTTGCCACTTGTTTGTTTAGTTTGGTTTGTTGGGGTTTTTTTTGAGGGGGGTTGTTTGGTTTCTCTGTTTCACTCTTAAAATTTTCATTGACAAACTGATGAAGAAATGCTAGGAAGATAAAAAACCTCTTCATTGTTTTTCTGGCAGAGATCTGCTAATTATCATGGCTCTTGGCTAACTTGGCTTCTTGCTGAGGATACCAATACAAGTTATTCTGGCAATTAGTTTATTTCTTCCTGTCACTAATAACCTCTTGTCTAGGAGATTGGCTGTGGAATTTGCACAGCTTAGCCTGTCAGGTGACTGACTTCCCCACAGTGTAACTGTGCTTTTTGAGCCTTTTAAAATATATTTACCATTTCAGTCCTTTCCCCCTCCTATAATAATATGCAGAACATCACCTATTCTGGAGGTACTTCTTAGTAATTGTCTCCTGTGGGACATGAAGACCTCTGTGACACAACAGTGCACAAGCCAGGGAGCTGTAAGTTTGCATCAATCCAAGGCAGGCGGCTGTGGGATTTATTTTCCAGAGAGCCAAGTGCCTCTTTTTGTTCTAACAAGATATGAGTCATAGCAGGGACATGGCTGTGAATACTTATCGCTTTCACTGGGATGCGCAGAGCAGAAGGAATTTCAGTATGGAAAGAGGACATGAAGTGATTTGTTAAAAATTCGTTATTTGCTTGGGGAATTTGTACTGGTATTATCTGGGATAGCTGTGCACACCAGGGACAAGAACCATGCTGTTCCCTCTTTTTTTTATTTTTAAGAACAGAAAGTGACCACTTGGGAATTTGCTGTATTTATAAAGTATTTAGCGAGCACCTAACCGATAATGACAAGTTCAACACAAGTCATCATGCTGCAGTTGTATTTTTCTGTGTGTGCGTGGTTTGGCTGGTTGCCTAATCAGAATGTTGGACTCAGATATTTTTGTGAACATTTAGAGGTGGTAAAGTATCTGTTACTTGCCTAGAAACAGGAGTCCAGAAGGAACCTTTTTTTATCTTCAGATCCAACCCTTTGCCCAAGCAAAACAGAGAGAAGGCACTGTGTGGATTTCCCCCAGAGCCCTGTCAAATGTTTCATAATCACAACCTGCCACAGTGCTGCTCTTCCAGCCCGCTGTCTTTCTTGTTCAGTAGTTGACCATTACACCAAACCTAACACAAAGAAGCAACAGCTCTCCCCAAAGTGATATACCTACAGCCATACCCTTCCTGAGGCAGCTGTCAGCTGCTTGGAATGCTCAGCCTTTACAAGCCACACTGTGAAGAATTACATTGTAAAGGATAAGCATATGTATTGTCTGACTTTCCCCACCTCTGCCTCTGACCCATTTAGCCACATAACCATAAAGATGATACAAACAGATGCCAATGAGCTTTAATATTGCTCTTACTTTAGGAGTTTTATTTCTTAAGCACATTATTTTCATTCTTTTGACTCAACTTTCATTAGGTATTTATGAATGTCAGAAGACTAGTGAAGGTTTTTCTTATTTTTTCAGATTCTTTTCCGTGTTGTTCTGATTTAAACCTTTGGAAACAGGTATTTTTTATTGATTTGACCTTGCAGTATTAACATACAGTGTACGGTCAAAGGATTGTATTAACATTTGTTACAGCCTAGTCATTCATATGCAAGAATTCAGTATAAATACTGCTTTAAATTTAGTATAAACCCCACTATATTTTTCCCATATAAATCCTCAAATGATCCATTCTTTAACTTAAAATGTTAGTCAATCTCTAGGCTACTTAGTAGTATTGTTCCAGTTTATAGATGGGGGTTGTCTAGATTTTTTTTTAATAGCAGTCTGCACCAACTAAATGAGGGCCTGTACTTAAGCAGAATTACTTTGTTGCATGAATCACACATACAAAATTAAATCACATTTTTGAACTCTTGTGTCTGTTCCCATAATAATACAGTATGATGTATTTTGGTCCTCTTCCTTCTGTTCATGGTTCTCAGCAACTTTCAGTGCGTTTCAGTCTTCACTTTTCCATGCTAATTTTCTTTATTTTCTCCCTTCTAATCAGGACTCCTGTGCACTCTTGCCCCCTTTCTCCCCAGGGTCTATAGCCAACCCTCCCAGAGCCTGACTTGGTAACAACTTTGGGTTGGACAGGCTGCAATTCAGACTCTGCTGACTGTGCTGGGTGCATCTTTGTACAGAAAGGACTCTGAGATGAGCAGTTTGGGTGAGGAGGATGGTGTTCTCCATACTCACACCCAGGCAGATGAACTCCAAGTCTGATATTAAAAAAAATACCTGTGTGTCCCTTGCACAGCTGCTATACTGGATGCCCAACACATTCAGACTGCAAAGCACTGGGTTATTTAAGGTCTCTTATTTCTGCAGTCCATTAAACAATCTTGTTAAGCTCTGGTTTAAGGAAGATAAGCACAATTATATTAAAGATAAATGGAGCCAGAAACTTTATTGCTCACTCTTGTTCATATCTAAACTATAAGACTATGCCAGCTTTCACTCGAGTTATATCACACAAAGAATCCACTCTGAGGAGGGAGGACTGTGGCTGATGAGGAGGAAGTGTCATTGTTGTAGATTGATGCCTGAAGTTAAAAGTGGTCAAAATAATAATGGGAACTTATTAGGAAGGTAATATATACCATGCTGCTCAAAGTAGTAAAATTTAATGCTGTGTTACTGAAAAATGAAGGTGGGGGTGGTGGGGAATACAGGCAAAAATAATGCAGAATATGTGGAACAGGATATTAGGAGTGAATTTCAAAATATATCACTTCGATGTTAAGCATGAGTAAAAAAAAATCTTCATATTAAACCATAGGAATTATGAGGAAAGGAGTGAAGACTGAAACAACAGGCATCATTTTTACCACTGGGTGTGCAATACAATGTTATGCTCAGATTTCTATGTTATGGATGCATCTGGTTGCCTCTGCTTGGAAAAACTATAGTAAAACTAGAAGATGAGAGAGAGAGAACATCTTCCTGTGTAATGGGAAGCTAAAGTAAGTTTCCTCAATTTTGGGAAAGGGATAGTTGAGAGAGCTGTGGAAGTTATCTATAAATGTTGAATTCTGTTGATAAAGCAAATGTTTTGCTGATTCTGAAAAGACAAGAATTCCGAGAGAAGAGAGCTTAAAAATAAAGGAAAAACATTTTCATGAATTATGTAAATAAGTGGTGGAGCTCCTTGTCACCTGAAGCTGTAAAAGTATAAACTGCGTGTGGGTTCATTCAATCCCCTTGCCCTGGTCATTGATAAAAATATTAAAAAGGAATGGCCCCAATACTGAACCTGGGGAACACCACTTGTAACTGGCCACCAACTGGAACACCACTTGCAACTGGCCACTGCTCCTTGGGCTCAGCCATCCAGTTGTTCACTCAGTGAACAGTGCACCTTTTCAAGCCAGGGGCAGCCAGATGCTTCCTTGTTCTCCAGCACCACTTGAACTCCTGCATTTCATGATATTTGCTTATCATAATTCATGTAAGAGGATTTGTATTATTTTAGCCTGAGCTAAGCATGTTCAGCAATCTGGTTTTAGATGGCATGCTTCCTTAGCTAGAATTAAGACAAAAGTCCTTGCAAATGTTTAGATGTTACTGAGTTATAATAAATTCCTAGTAGATAATTATATTTGCTGTCTTTTCAAGCCAGCCTTCATTTTCTTTTTTAATGCTATTGTTAATTGTGTATTGAGAGAGTGTTTGTCTTTTGAGGACAGCAGAATAAAAGGATTTACCAAACTCTTCTGAAAATCCACACAGTGCAGTAATATTCAAACCTTCTAAATAATTTATTGAGAGCACAGCCAACAATATGAAATTTTCATGTATGGGTATCAAACAGGCAACCTCACATAAGCTTGAAAGGCATGAAAAATAAGGTTAGGCTTCAAAACAGGGGTCAATATTCTCAGGCTCAGAGTAATAAAAAGGTAATCACAATAACATTTAATCTGTTTTTAAGAAAAATTTTATGTTGGTGCATTTCATAGAAGCATGACAAAATTTGAATTCAAAACTTAATAAGGAGAATGGTGGTTGCTGAATAAGGACACAAAACAGTTCCAACAAAAACCAGTAACCAGGTTTGTTTCATGCTGTATGCAGCTGGTGAGGTCTAGGAATGACCATCATTTCTTCCCATCTTCTCCTGGGACTTTGGATAAGAGAAAAAGTATACTACCACTGACAAAATACATGTCACAAACATTTGAGTCTAACCATCATGTAAATACTGTTAAAGCATATTTTACTGGCTTTTATGTTATGCTGATAAAGCTCATATTAACAATATTTTGTTGCCCGGAGGTGCGTTTCAATAAATAATACGATTTTTATTTCTTAAGCTAAAACTATAAATAACTGTCCTGTTCAATCATTATAGGAAATACTATTTAGATGTTTTTTCTTGTTTTGTCTATGGTACAGAATTTCATTCAGTTGTTGAATTTTTAGAGACATAGCTGATGTACATTTTAGTGAAACAGATTTTGTTTCATATGCAGGTTATTGTGTTTACTGCTTAAATTCTTCTAATGCTATTCAGGCTTCTGTGAATTATCAAATGGAATAACAGACATTTGCTGATACCCTTTGGAGTGTTTTTGTACTACAAGGGCTTGCTAAGTTGCTAAGCATTAGTGATATATTTGGCCCAACACAAGAAAGAAGATAAAGACAGTCATTGTCTCTGATGTCCTTGGGTGAGCTCTGGGTTCTGGGATGCTTAATTCCTGCTCAGTTACCTCTGATGTGGGCGATAGTTGGACATTTTAATAGAAATTGGATAATTGATTTACTCTGTGTGAATGGGTCTTGGTGGGAATAATCTCAGTTTAGCCATCTTCAGTGTTGACATATACAGCTGAGCTTTACAGTCTAGGCTCCCTTTATAGTCAGTGAGGAGAATCAGACATTTCTGGAGTGTGATTCATCTGGTCTGTTTTAAACATCAACATTAGGGTGAGATGTACAGCCTAAATGGGGTGACATAAATAGATGTGATGTGATTTTCTCTGGGGCTTTATATAGCAGTAGCACACATTCACTGGGACACTGACTGAAACCTCCATCTTCTCCTTCTAAGAAGGCTGCCCCAAAAGGAAGAGAGGACGTGCCTCTCTCTGTGCCAGCTGGAATTCACTTTTTCCCACACAAAATGCAATGCCTGCGGCTAAGGGACAGTGGCTGGGCCCTGCAGGCACGGGAGTTCAAAATATTTTAAAACAACATTTTGTTGGGAAATTCAGATTTGAATCCTCTTACCTAGGTGAGAGCCTTAATTTCCCATCTGTTGGTTATAAGCAGACAGTCTTACCTCTCCTCTGTCAGGTCTCTGGGCTGTGCCAGTGTATTTGGTAATGCCAGCTGGAAAAAGCATCTCTCTGCTCAACATGGCCAAGTTTCTTGTGGCTTTGAATATGGTCAGAAATGTATTTAAGTTAGGGATTTTGATACATGGGAAGTGGGACTCTTGGGTCTTACATTGGAAGTCTGTTCACAGGTGTAACCATGGGACTCTTCACTTTTAGTGAGATGGGAGTGGTGAAGCATCTTGGACCACGTAAACAAATGTGACCAATCCTTTATAGTTTGGGAATACAAGAGTAAGCACTTTTTATATTGCTGCTGATGTTATCATCACTGTCTTGTTACGAACTTTCAAAAATATAAGTAACATCTCTGCAAATAGTTCTTTTACAAGGCTGACAGGCTACTCTGCATCAATGACAAATGATGTCTCTGGATATCATGTTACAGACATCTTGCCATACATCTGCAATCTATTTTCAGTTCTCTGTTGTTCATTACCAATTTAGGAAAGGATTTGAAAAGCTTTAAAGACACAGACATTTGAGGGAGCATGGAGCAGAAGAACTGAAACTGTATTGTAACACAAAGCAAGGCCAGATCAGATTTTTAAGCTATCTAGAAAAAAGTTCAGAACTTGTGCATTTTTACTCCCCTCCATCCGAGAGTAATTGCTAAAGGGAATTTCTGGTGAGGGCATCACAGGTTAGAAATGGTGCTGGTCTGCACACCTTCAAGAAAAGCTCACTGGTGTGTTATTGTGAATTAAGTGCTTTGGTTGTGGGCTTCAGAAAACCAATACCAAAGTGAGAATGCTTTCAGTTGTAAGACTGCATGTTTGTTTACTTAACCATGCTGAAATGTCTTTTTTCTGCTTTCCTCCACCTACTTGGGGAAAACCAAAACCAGTATGAGTAAGAATCCTGTGGGTTTTCTGCTTTTATTTTTCCTGAATGATGTGTAGACCTGTGATTCATACTGTTCTTGCATGCCTGTCTGGCATTCATATTTGAAATAGCTGTATAATTATGAATTTCTCAATTTTGTGTTCTTTTGAAAACAAAGTATGTCTGCAAGCAGTAAAAATTAGTTTGATGTCAACATGCATTTCACTAGTCTTTTAAAAATTTCTTTTTTAGTAATAAGGTCCTGAGTGTAATTCAGTATATACACTTTCTGGATTATTGTAGCAATGCATGCTCCACTACTCACAAGTACATTTATCAGCGCATTATTTGGAATGCATACCTGTAAAGCTCTGCCTGAGTATTTATAGATTTCTAATTACTGTGGTGTCTTAACAGTTGCCTTTAAATAAGGCATCAGGGCTTATTCTCTTCTTACCAGAAATTTCATCTGTAGTTGGCATTTCAGGAGTGGTCTGGCATTTTATGGATTTGGACTCGGTATTATCTGTGCCCTGACAGCACTGCGTGCCCAGATGGGTTTTCCTGTGTTTGGCATTGCATGAGGGTGACAGAAAGGTTCCATTGCCTGAAAAAGGAGACCAACTTGGGAAGGGACAAAGAGCTTCTTCCCTGTGTTGAGAGACTGAGGGGAGACATAGCAGTCTACAACTTCCTCACAAGGCGCAGCAGAGGGGCAGACACTGATGTCTTCACTCTGGTGACCAGTAACAGGAACTGAGGGAATGGCCTGAAGTTGTGTTGGGGGAGGTTTATGTTGGATATCAGAAAAAGGTTCTTCCCCCAGAGGGTGGTTGGGCACTGGAACAGCTCCCCAGGGCAGCGGTCACAGCCCCAGCCTGGCAGAGTTCAAGAAGCGTTTGGACAATGCTCTTGGGCACATGGGGTGACTCTTGGGGATGGTGGTGTGCAGGGCCAGGAGCTGGACTCGATGGTCCTTGTGGGTCCCTTTCAACTCAGCATACTCTGTGAATGCAGTGTGATGTTGACAGTCTTTGCTGTATTAGTCTCCATTCCTTTTGCAGGATCCTGCAGCATTGTGAAGGGACAGAGGGCTCTCTGAACAGTGCCATTGCACACCTGACTTGCAGAGGCTGGTATATTTTTTTAGGAGTGAAGAAAAAAAACCCGAAAGCATTACTTCAGAGTAAATAATTTATTTCCTAAGAGGAAGGTTTCCAGCCATGGCTCAGGTGTGTCATGATGCAATATTACAGTGTTATAGGGAACTGGCTTTGACCTTGGGAAGAACTTTAAAAAGTACCTGTCATTGCTTTGATGAAAGAAAGCCTCATTTCAGGAAGTCCACTATCTGTGGTGATCCCATTTCACATACCAGAATTATTTTCTGTTTTCTTTATGGTATACGAAAGTGCATGTGGCTATGTCTTGACTCACTTAAGAAGTGTGTGGGGCATCAAAGACCTTTGCCTTTATCAATTCCTTCTTGTACTCTGTGATTGTCATCAACAGCAGCTGCAAATTCTGTGCAATTTCTGTATATATCAGCCCTCTTAGTGACATTTAGCTGGTGCTGAAGAGCAGCCAAAATAGGTAAGACCTGTCAGTGGCAGGTATCTCCTGAGATGATCCCCTTCCTCCACCTGGCACTCTTTCTTTTACAGTTTAGATGCATTGGTTATATTTTGATTATTTCAAATATCAGTCAAAACACATCTGCCTTTTTGGAGACTAGATCAGTCCCTCGAGAGAATGTAAGGCAAATTTTATGCTATTACTTACACTGATTAATAGATTTCTATAATAGTATGTAGTATGTGTGGCATGTAACACTGGAAACAGTGAAAATTATGTTCATAAGAATAGCATGAGTTTCTTAGAAATGTTTGACTATAACTACAGTTCAAACCCCATTTTGTCTTTCCTGTTATGCTGCTACCTCCACCTATGGTATAATTTCAGCAGCATCTTTGCCAGCCTCCTTCTTCCTGACCCTCTTCCTCCTCGAGGCACGTCAGCTCCTGGCATTGCCAGAGGCCGTGCTGTTCCTTGTCCCACGGGAGGCACCAGCTCCAGGGCTCTCGCAGAAACTTGTCGTGCAAAATGAAAGGCTTCTCCAGAAAAGGCTGCTGCATCCCCTTCCTTCCCAAGGAGATAACATCAAAGCTTCCCAGAGATGGTGGCATTGGCAGGATGAGACCTGCCCGTGTGCCTGCCGAACCAGCCTTGTTAGCAACTGAGCACAGCAGCAGGTACGTGCTGAGTGTGCAGGAGCTGCAGTCAGCAGCTCCCCATGATCTTTGGTGGAACCATGAGGGCCTCATGATTCTCAGAAACACATTTTGTGACCACGGCCACAGCACAGAAAGAAAGGTAGGGCAAATAGGCACCAGAGGATACTTCCATGGTGTTTCCCACCCCCAATATGATTTTTTTCTTTCACGGAGCCGTTTCCTAGGCTTGTACAAAATAAACTGGAGTTGTGCGCTAATCCGTGTATTCCTATCCACATGTTTGTGGACAGGAATGTTCCATATTCATCATGCAAACACTGTTCATTTGATTTAGAAGGTGGACTAAGAGTACACAGTGGACTGCTTTTGTGGCTGTTAACCAGCACGTGAGGCTAACCCACAACTTGTTGTTGGGTTTTGTATCTGGTCTCTCTTCCCAGTCACTTGAGTCCCTCATAGAGACTTTCTAGGGTTTCCAGGCTACAGGTGCAGATTCCATCTCCTGCTTTTCATCACCTTCTCTTGGCTGCTTTCTCCAGCTGTGGTCCCCTCATCCCCATTGCTCCCCACTTTTTCTCCAAAAATTTCTCTTCCCCTATTCCCTGTACTGGTTTCAGTCACCACCTCCTCCATCCTAGTTCATTTTTGCCCTCAGGTCTACTTTTCTGTCTCCTAAGTTTAAGTTATTGGTGATGGTGTTCATCAGACTTTTGGAGCAACTTTGATTTTGTGATATTTTGTACATTTCTCAGAGTTTCGAGAAGTGGGATTTTGATGAATCAATGTTTTCCTCATCAGAAGGCTTTGACTTTTGATAAAGATCCCTCTCTTTCCCCTTTCTCTCCAGCCAGCAGATATGACTTCCTGCTTTAAAACACTGAGAAGCTTTCCATATCAAAACATCATCAGAAATGATATTTCCACAAAGCACTTGTGCTCCAACAAAGCAGACTGAAATATATTTAATGGGACTTTTTTCAGCAAGCTTTTATTAGTCAGAGAGTGCTCTAAGAGTACTAAGTGAGGACAGAGTCTCCAGAAATATTTAGATACTAAAAATGAAAATGTCTCTGTTGAGCACGTGTGAACTCTAATTTTATTTTTTTTAATGTGTATATATATAAAATACAATTTGTCCAAACTTGGAGGAACACTCTCACACTTTAGATCAGAAGATTGATGAAAGCAAAGGACAGTGAAATTTTTCATCCAGGGCAACACATTTTCCTCTAACCTCATCTCAGAAATGAATGAAATGGTTTGATTGAAGTTCCTTCTTCCTTAAGTAATTAAATTGGTCTGAGGGAGACACCATGAAAAACCCAAGAAGTCCAAGGGGGTAAAAATTGGCAAGGATTTCAGAAAAATAGGAGGAAGTGTTGAGCAACTCTTAAAGTAGTTACCACCTTTGCCTCTAAATTTTGCAGAGTGATGTTTTCTGATCAGTAGGTTGTTCCAAAATGCAGCCCTCATGCATTTCTTGGGAAGATGTTCTCAGTTCCTCCTACTGGAGTACTTCAAAGTAACTGAGGGCTTCCTACCTGCATCTGCACCTTGGGTTATGTGCTCCCGTCCCTGGTGTGAGGGGTGAGACATCCCTGGTGCAGCGGCTGGGAGGGCTGGCACAGGAGGCTGCTCAGGGTGGGGTGGCAGGATCCAGCTTACCCCTGCCCAGCCACTTGGTCCCCAGTGACAGGAAGGCCTCCTCACTGCTTCACTCACCAAATTCTCCTCCCACAGAAGGGTCTTGTTGAGGATGGAGCACTGCCTGCTTGGGCTCGTAGATGACACCTGCTGCTGTGCTGCCCCTTGGGTGCCATGGGGCAGCAGCGGGGCAGTGCCAGAGCTCCCCTTACCTGCCCATCCCTGGGTGCTCTGTGCAGCTGTGTCCTTCCAGGTGTTTTTCCAGTCATGACATTGGTCCTTGCTTCTGTAGTGCCAGATATTTGGCACCAACTACACATGGCATGAGCCATTGTAAAGGCACAAACAAAGCCTGGTGGAGAGAAACTTCTTGCTGCTTTTGGAAGAGAAATTTAAGACCCCACAGTAACAAGCCCTAGTCCCTATATAAAATCACTGTCCTGTTGCTGGGCTGTGCATTAGTACAGCTTTCTTGTTCTTGGTCATTATCACTTGGCATAGTGTGTTTCTTTCATTTTATGAGAATTTGATGTATTTCACCAGTGGGTAGAAAAAAAATCATCACTGAGAATGTCGTGATTAATTTTTTTTCTCTTGGAGAACAATGAAATTTTTCTGAAATGTATGACACGTGTATAATAACAGCCTAGTGCTCTGTTTTTAAAAAATGTGCTAGAGGCAATGTGCAGTTTCCCAGAGGCTTAATGAGGCACCCATACTGTGTTGGAAATTTTTCAACAATAAAAATTGACCTATTACATGCTTATGTAAAATGAGGGTTGACAATCACACAAATATGTCCAAAGTCAAATACAGGCATTGTGAAATATCACTTCTTTCCCACAGAGAAACTGGTCACCTGTTCACAGTAGGCTTTTGCATTATATCCTATCCAGTAAAGAATAAGATGCTTCCCCACAGGGACACAAAATGGCAGCAAAGTACTGGCCCAGTGCCCTTCTATCAATGCTTTTCACTGACTCTTTTGCCAAGTCTTCAAAAATAACACATAGGCATACTTTTCAACATATGTTTTGCCTCTTTGTTGGTTTAAAGGCATAAAGAGAAGAAAAGGTCATGTATTATTCACTACTTTATCGTCAAATGCAAGAAAAATTCATTGTTTGCTTGTCTGATTTTATTTTACTCTCCCTAATACATCTTTTATTTAAAAAAAAATCTGGAGTCTTTTGCTGTTCTTTTAACATATATCAGAAGTAGCCTGTTCTTAAAAACTGAACATATGTCTCTGAACCTGCATCTGAATTCAGGGAAGTGTCTATTGCAAAACACTGAAATTTGGAGTCAAGGGAGCAGAAAAGTTGGATTCAGGGCTTTTTCAGTGTAGTATTGAATAATCAAAGAAAGGAAGATAATTAAATACAAAGAGTTGAAGGTTAAATTAAACATGGTAAATATTGCTCCTCTGCTCAAAGTAAATTAAGCTATTGTCAACATTTTTCTGTTTTTTAAAATATTAAACACTAAGTTTAAGCCAAATACGTACCGCTGAGGAAACACTAAATGACTATTAAGATTTAAGAAACCAAACAGTTTCTCTGGTGAATGTGTATCACCAGTGAATGTCCTAGCAGTACCTTGCTTCAGTTACCTGGCCAGTCACTGGCTCATGATGTCCCCAGCAAGAGAGGGAAATATAGGGAGGTAGAATGTGATTTAGGGAGTGATCAGAGTTTACCAGCAAACACCGATATCTCTGAGTTAAGGGAATAGAAAGAACTGAGGTATGAAAGCAGAATGAGTGTGGTAATTGAGGCCTGTATCCATCTTCAGTGTATGAGGCTACAAGTCATAAGACTCTTCTTCAGCAGGGAGAGCTTTTGTTGTTTTATTGATCTTCATATGGTTGGTGACTGCCCAGCTCTCCGATTTGTTGAGGTCTCTCTGCAGAGCCTCTCTGCCTTTGAGGGAGTCAACAGCTTCTCCCAGTTTTGTATGATTGCTGAACTTGTTCAGTATCCCCTCCAGTCCTGTGTCCAAATAGTTTACGAAGATGTGGAAGAGCACAGGGCTGAGGATGGAGCCCTGTGGAACCCCATTAGTGACAGGTCCCCCATCTGATGTCACCCCAGCCACTGTAACCCTTTGTGCCTGACCTGTGAGCACCCGTCCCATGGTGTGTTTTTTGAGCCATGTGCCAGAAAATTTTTCCAGAAGGATCTTATGATAAAGAGTATCGAAAGCTTTGCTGAAGTTCAAAAAGATTATATCAACTGGTTTCCCTAGTGGGCTACCTTGTCAAACACACCAAAATAAAAATATGAGAATTAGTGTGTACAAGAATTAAATAAATGCTGCAAGAATTGTCAATTCTAACAAAGAACATAATAGATTCAAATGTTACTTGTAATTGCTATTTGGATGTTTTCTGCTATTACTTAAGAATGTATTAAAAATACATTCCCGAGCTATTTAAATACACACAATCTGTAATGTCTCAGATGCCCATATACCTTAAATGTACAATACTGTAATGAGCATGATAACCATAACTTGGCACTCTATTTAGGTCCAGAGAGAACAGTACCATAATCCTGGTTATTTCACTGCCTTTACTACGCTCTAATGTCTCGACAATTGCTTATAAGACATACATTCCAGTGCATTATTTTTTAACTCCTGTATTTCATGAACAGCATAGTTTATGCTTCTGGCAAAGGCAACTTCCCAAGCAAAACTGAAAGTAGAAATATCATAAATATTGCGGGAATTCAGATGGATTTGCTGGACTATATGATGGGATCTCATTCAAGAGCAAGAGCCTACTCACAGAACATGTATAGGATCATAACTACAATATTTACACATATTTTATTTTCTCTCATTTCAGTGACTATTTCAACAAGTACCTTCTTTGATGGCTTACTGGTAACTGGGCTCTACACATCTACCAGTGTTCAGGCTTCCCAGAGTGTTGGTGGTTCCAGTGCTTTTGGATTTGGTAAGTCCAGTGTAATTTACCTTCTGCCACCCAGGGTAATGAATAATTGGTTGTACAGAGGACATCAGTATCAACACAATTACTGGAACAGGTTAATTTAGACTGAGTAATCAATAATACATGGAAGTCAGTGGGAGTCAATGAGATAAGGCAGTGGTGGCTTTTAGGCAGCTTTTATTGCTTCCTGTGCCACCTTCATCTTTGCTCAGCCCTGGTATCAGTATGCTGAATAATATAAATTTTAAGAGACAAAAGCCTCAGCAGATAAATTGTTTTAAACAGCCATTTCTAAATTGTGTGACATTTTGTATGAACTGAAGCATTTAGCCCAAAGCCTCTAACTGTTTCTTGGGTTGAAAACCTGTTTCCTTTAAGCTTATGTCAACCTACTTTTCCGTTCGGTTTAT
This sequence comes from Corvus brachyrhynchos, assembly GCF_000691975.1. Lineage (NCBI taxonomy): Eukaryota > Metazoa > Chordata > Aves > Passeriformes > Corvidae > Corvus > Corvus brachyrhynchos. The sequence continues at coordinate 2,093,505 of NW_008246057.1, read as the reverse complement.
GGCATATTTCTTAAAACCAGAACGCTGGTCAAGATATTTTATACAACCAATTATTTACCAAGTCCAAAAAGCAGAATTTTAGTAAAAGGGGTATGATAGCCTTTGCAGATTTATCATGTTTTTCAGGTTCTGCTGTAGCCCTCAGCAGTAGCAGCTGTGCTAAGGACAAACATTTTTTCAATAATCCCTTCTAAGTTTGTGCAAGTAATTGACAGCTATACCTTCTGCAGTTTGTTATTTGGTAGCATTTTTTATATCCTTACAAATAATAGTAACAATTGCATTCCTCCAATTGGAGGAACTCAGTGACCCTAACAAGCAATCTATGGTGAAGGTACAAAAACAGGTACCAGTCACACGGGACACCAACTGCACTGCACTTGCAGTAGCATATTTAAATGCTAATTTGTCTTCTGGACAGAATTCAGTACTTTCTTCATAATAACCTCTCATGGTACTTACTTTTGTTACAATGCATGTAGAACATGAGTGGTCTGGGCATTTGAGTGTCATCCAGCAGACAGACATTTGCTTGTAAATGAAAGAATGTAATGTAAATAGCACATTATTTAAAACTGTACTGAGGGGTAATTTGAGAAGGGCTTTGCTTCTGTGGATAACACCACCATTCAACCTCAGACTTTTTGCTCAGCCTTTCAAAGGGAAGAGCATGGCTGGCACAGGTATTTCATGCCTTGTGCAAAAGGCAGTGAAAGCTTCTCTTTTCTGGAAGAATTTGTGCTGTTTTTTCTCCTTTCCCACTGTACTGTTTACAGGAAGAATAAGATCTGATGGAGTAAGCAAGACAGAAAGTAATTATCAATATGAAATTTCTGGGATGTTCAAGTTACTGACAAGCTATTACCTATAAGTGTTTGTGTCACATCATTGGGCAGATCATGGCAAACTCACTGGGCAAAGTATACAGGTCATGTTTAATTACATGTAAGCTTTTAAGAATGACAATTAAGCAACATTTTAAGAACCTAAATACCTTGTGCATTTACAAAGAATGTCTGTATTTTTCCCTAAATTTGTATTTTCATTTGTAGAATAAGGCTGTTTCAGTTGATGTTTTATTGAGACAGATGTTAAAGTAACATGTGATATGTGACAGGTAAAACAATGTGGCCTTCTTTAACTTGCCATGGGTCATTCTCTAGCTCTTGATGTGTTACTTTGACCATTCTGTCAGTGTAAGATAACCAAAAATTAAACTGGTGACATGTGTGTTCTCTATCCAAAAGAAACTCCAAGCCTGGAAAAATCCAAAAGGCAAAGTGATGCAAAAACAGTCATGCAGAGTTGGACCTACTTCATTTTGCTCATCAATACAAATTCTCAAATATCATGCCTGGGGAGATCTGATGCTCTGCCTTGAACATGCCTCCATTTATGTCAGAGAAAAAGTGCTGCCATCTCTGAATTTTTTTTTTTTTTTTAACTTTCTGTGGGTAAACTGTAGGGTCAGTTGTGTTACAGTGTTAGCTACAAAATATTTTAAATAAAAGTCTCATTTTTCTGTTTTCTTTGCTACTTCCTAAGCTTGTATATACATTGAAAAAACAAAAGAACCAATCCAAATGTTTCATAACAGATGATGCTCTTGTGCAGTGTCTTTGAAGTCACAGTAAAAAGCCAACAGTGAAGAAAAATGGCAATGGCTTTTAAATGCAATTTTATATGAATGCTCAATCTATGATGTACTGATGGCTCCCAGGACTAAGAAATGCATAAACTTTTCCTATCTCTACCTTGCAGTGAGAGATGAGAAGGCTGGCCTCTTCCAAAAAGCATTTATCATGTAAATGATATGCTTCTAAAAATTATTTGATAGTTTTAAAAGTAACAATATTTTAAAATCCACCATTTTCAGTAGAAAAATAGAGCAGTCTCCACAGTATTTAATATGTTGTTTAGTAGAATAGTAGGTGGGAGTGACATTGTTTGGTTTTCTGAAGAAAACATAAAGCGCTTTCTCCAGAAACCCTGAATCCATCTGTTGTGTCATCATTTCCAATCAGCAAAGAAGCTGTTTCTCTTTTGAGGCAAGTGATTGTGATATTCCTGTTAGATTTAGCTTGCTGGAAATTATTATTTTTTTTAATGTTGAGGACTAGTCAGGTTCAGAGACCTCAATTCAAAGATTTATATGGTTTACCATAGATTAGATGGGGGTGGGGCGCAAAGCTGGGCCTTTAAAACCTGAAGATAGTAGTATTCTGAAATTGGGTTGATAGTGGTTGCTTCTGGTGCAGGAAAGAATATTTTTTCTCCCTTGCAATATTACTATTGAAATGCTCTTGTCTGTCTCACACAGGAGGTCACGATAGATTATCATAATCTTCCAGACTGCCCAACAATTTGAAGTCTCCCTAACATACATATATGTCTCTTCTGTGCTATGAGTTAATGGGTTGTGACTACAATTATCTTTTACCAACTTAGGAAGTTGCTTGATGGAGACACAATCATTGTCAGTTACCACAGTTAACCACGTCAAGAAGCTTTGAAGAAGAAAAGAAAAAATATTTTAATTCTTAAGGTTATGTTTTCTTTCTTCTTTAGTACACATTGTGTAGGCAAAGAAATAGTTCCTGATTTCCTCTGTGGGATTACACTGACATGAAGCTCCCAAACTTTTATTTGGGAGACCTAACAATTTTTTGGTGCGAAATGTGTGAAGTTTTGGGTATAAAAGTTGATAGTGGTCATAAATAATAATGTTTTGTCCCAGGCTGAAGTATTCTCTGGGTTCAGATAAAGGTAAAACTAAAATTGTAAAACTAAATTTATAATTGGGATCAAACATAAGTGTGTTGAAATTTGACTAAGCAAGGTGGGAGGATCCTTTAGTAAAGAAATTATCCTTAAAAGTAGCTTTTAAGAAGACTGTTTCTTTCTTCATTAGATTTCCTGATACAACAGATACCCTCAGCTGCATCTCTCCAGTGTCATTTCCACTTTCCTTTCCTGATCAGTGTGGTGTGTACGTGGAAATGTTCCCACATCTTTCAGTGTTGTTGGCTGAAGGGCAATCCCACTCTTTGCATCCCCTCAGTAGCCCTCAGTTTATTCACACCCTGTCCATCTCTGGAGTCACATTTTGGACTTCTGTGGGATCTCTTTATCCATCAGTGTTTTCCTTTCTTCTGCTTTTGTCTCTCAGGCTTCTTGTTGGTGTTTGGCCTTTTTTTTGACAGCTTGGGTCATCTGGCTGTGCTCTGGGGTTTATCAGCCCACCAAGACTGATCTCCCGTACAGTCATTTAGGGGCTCTCAGTGCTTGGCTTAGTCCAAATATAGAAGAGGAAAGTGAGAGGCAGGAGTACTAAAAAAAAATGTTACAAAGCTACAAATGTGGTGGTGGGTTTGATGGGAATGATTGCTTGCAAATGAGAGTAAGGATAAATAGTTTGGTGGGTGGCAGGGGAACCACTCTGTAGCTTGGCATAAGTACGAAAATACCGCATGGCTGCTCCAAAGCTGTGTGCTCTGGAAAGCAGGGAGCAGGGAGCACGGCATAGTTCCTACAATTAAAGGAGAAGATTACAGCCTAATCCCTCAGCAGCGATAAGGAGCGCTATGAGCTGAGGACCTGAATCTGTCTCATTACACAGGATCGTCCTGGTGACAGGCGGGCTGAGCAGACACGTGCTGGGCTGCGTACATCAAAGCTTGCCTTTGACCTGCCACTCACACTGCATCTCCAGTTCTTCTCAAGGCTTTCTGGCTCCCTGGTAGCTTTTCACATGATGAATACATGACAAATTATATTTAAGTTTGGTGTAATTAGTTTCCTACAAACTGTGGTGGGAAACAGCCTTCTAGCTAAGCCCCCCAAAACCTAATTTTATGCAAAATCATAATCACTACACCAATGTGCACCTTTTAGTGAATGTGGAATTAACAAGTAATTTCATGGTAACATTTATATATGCATTAACCTTCCAACCTAAATTGCAAAGGTCCTCTTAGAAGTCTGTAGGTTCTATTGTAGTAGAGACAGTGGACTCCAAATTCTCATTACGCTGGAAAGTGTTGCCATAGGCCTAACTGGATAACAAAAATTTTTTGTTTACATTCTGTGTAGGTTTACACAGCTTGTAATTTGCAATCTTTTAAAACAGATAACCCCATTCTACTGTCAGGTCATAAACTCCTCATGAAATTTAGGTTTTGTTTAACTGTGCGGGATACTTTATAAGAAACTAGGAGAGTGATATTACCTGGAAACATTTTAGTGCCTGAACTTTCATCTTCTTTTGCTAGAAAGCAAAAAATAGAAGATGAAAGCGATATTGCAGTCTTTTCTCTTTTGCAATTCTTTGTTTCTATATCATGAATGTGATCATACATATTTTAAGTAATATATTGACTCTCTGGGATTTAAAAAAAATGAGTAGTTAAAAATATTCTTTGAAATATGGTGAATAATACATTTCCTAGAGGAAATCCTGGAAAGAGCAATTGCCAGATAAAATGTAATACCATATAAATTATCTTATACTCTTTTCTTTTTACTGTTCTATTGCCTTTCAACAGGATTAAAGCAGCCTTCAAATAATCCTCCACTGGGTATTTTGGTTACATATGTGATTGCATAGCCAACGAAAACCCCCTCTCAATTTATAGAGGAAGGATCATTTTGATTTGGATCTGTATGGGTTGGGAACTGGGGAAAAGGAAAAGAGTGGTTTCCAGGTCCTATATCCCTTTCACTCTGAGCAGGCTTAGGGCAGAATTACTGTAGGCAGTGCTGCTGGATGCTGGTTTCATCTCCAGATGAAGAAGGGCAAGGAGGGTGCCTGGGTGGCTGAAGGACACCCACAGTGTTAAGTCCAAGGGGGTACCACAGACAATGTGCCCCAGCTCTGTCAGCACATGGGTCTGGACCATGCATTGGAAGCATCCAAGGCTCCTCCTGATCCTGGTTGGGGTTTGGGGTTTTGAGCTTTCAGAGGCTTGGTTTTGGCATCAGTTTATGCTCAAACACTGACGCTTCTGGGACAATGTTTTACTTTCAGATTTTGACATATAAAGGAAAATATCCCCCACTAACATTGTGAGATGGAAAAAGGCCAACTGTTGCATTTTCTTGTTAGGTGAGCCTATAAAATTGATCCCCCCTGCTCAGTCTGCCTCTCTGTGCTTGCTCATAGCTCTAAAAAGTAAGGAACAGTCAGCAAATGACAGCTCTTAAAAAAAGTTTTCGGCTATGTACATGCTACTGATCTTGAAGTGCTTGAAGTGCAGTTTTCTAACTTAGTGAAATTGCTGTAGATCCCTGGTCTACTTTGTGACAAGCCAAATGGGCTCCAGGACCCTCCCTTCACACCAGAGATATTTGCCAGAAACTTCATTCTCATTAGAACAGTTGGGGAAATTTTAATAGGGCCCTGTTTGCCTTGTGCTGTATCTAATACCCTTTGAACTGCCACTTTTTTTTTCTTTTTTTTTCTTTGTTACAAGTCAACTACTGCCATGTATATTTTAATAGGGATTATCAAATACAATTTGCCCAGAAGATGTAACAGCCCTCCACTGCTAATTAGCAAAGTTTAAATAATCACTGAGTTCTGGAATAATTGGAAAGAAACAGTGATTTTTCTGCCAATGTATAATTACCAATTAACAGGAAGATAAAATATCTGTATAGCAGTCATATCTTGGAGAATTTGTTAACAGTCAATTAAATAGTGAGTTGATGCCAAACTGACATTGGTCAAGAAAGTTTACATTTGAGCTTAGTTTTAAGATACTTCCACCTACAAATGGTATGTAAGGAAACCATAATGATGATAAAACTTTGAAAGTCTGTGTGTCATAATGTTTAATTACTACTTAATTGTCTTCATGGCCAAAAGTTGACCATTTCTGCAACTGATTGGCTATCATATGTGCCTTGTGGAAAGGGTTTCAGCTTTATTAATACAACATATATCCATTATCATGGCATAGGCAGGTAATTACCCATGCTTGCCTGACAAGGAAATCTTTCCCCAAGTATTTTAACTGCTGAGGAAGAACATTCCCCACATATAGTTGGATTAGGCAGACACCAATGCTCCAAGGTTGAAGGAACAAGTTCACTGGAGAGGGAGCCTACACAGAAAATACTTAAACTGGCCTTTAGTCTAGTTTCACCCAGTCCAATCACCCTGAACACTTTCATCCTTTTCTACAACAACTCTTGGACTTGTCAGGTTTGCCTAACTCCAGTCATGGCAGCAGCAGCAGCTATTGGACATCAAAATCCAATTTTGCCTAATCTCTTGAGAAGCTCTGAGCTAGTCCACAATTTATTTCAAATGTCTGAAAGCATTACGAAGATGACAGTAGAACACTCCAAGCTTTTAACCTTTTAAATACACCAGTAACTCCTGCTAGCACTTGTGTGGTTAAGGCTGAAAAGGATAATGAACCTCTTAGAGGTGTGGCACATGTAATATTTCTTGTATTTCTTAGCTCTGAATAGTGGGTGCAGGTGTGTTTAATCCTACAGGCAACACTTAAGGCTTTGCAGATGAGATCGAAGTGATGACTGCACTGGAGACACAGAGGAACATTCTCCATGTGCCAGTGCTTGTAAAGGGGCCTCTAGAGTTTTTAAACAAGAAAACGCCTTTAGAAATACTTTTACACAGCCAAAACCAGAGTGCTAATTGAAATGTTGGGGCCAATTTTGGTCCAATTTAGCAAGTACGTTTATTCAGTAGTGATGTTTTTTTTCAGGTTTTATATACATCCATTTTTTTTTCCCCTGGGTGGCCAGGAAATGGTATGGGGAAAAGCTAGAGAATAATTGAATTTTAATGTGATTTTTTCAATTGCTTCCTAATTTTTTATAAAATGCATGTAGTAAAAAAAATGATGTAATAGTTTGTGATCTGATTGGTGTTTTTGCTACCCCTCATACCTCTGAGAATACTCCTGATTCCAATAAGGCAAGGATTTCATTCAAAATACATTAAGACGTTAAATATTCATTGTGACAGGTTGGTGATTTTTATTTATACCAATATTTATTGAAAGTAATTTGAAACACTTTTTGAACTGTGCAAATTGTAGGTCCTTTAATAATGGAAAATAATATATAAATAGGTACACACACCCCTATCTATAGAGACATATGCATTTATTCCTCACTCTCCTTTTTTCATCCTGATTTCAAGTACCATGTTCAACCAGTGCACTTTGAGCGCTGTTAACCAACATATTCCAAATTTTTATGTTTTGTAAAAAAGTTGATGCCCCTTAGAAAAGGACCTGGGGGTGCTGGTCCACAGTCAGCTGACCATGATCAGTGTGTGCCTGGCTGGCCAAGAAGGCTAATGGCATCCTGGCTTGTACCAGCAATAGTGTGGCCATCAGGACCAGGCAGTGATTGTCCCTCTGTACTTGGCACTGGTGAGGCCGCACCTTGAATCCTGTGTTCAGTTTTGGGCCCCTCACTACAAGAAGGACATTGAGGTGCTGGAATGAGTTCAGAGAAGGGAACAGAGCTGGGGCAGGGTCTGGAGCACAGGTCTGATGAGGAGCAGCTGAGGGAGCTGGGGGTGTTCAGCCTGGAGAAAAGGAGGCTTGGGAGAGCCTTAGCACTCTCTACAACTGCCTGAGAGGAGGTTGTGATGAGGTGGGAATCAGTCTCTTCTCCCAGGCAGCAAGTGACAGGAAAAGGAGAAACAGCTTCAGGTTGTGCCAAGGGATGTTTAGATTGGGTATTAGGAAAAATTTCTTCATTGAAAGGGTAGTTAAACATTGAAAGAGGCTCCTCAGGGAAGTGGTAGAGTTGCTATGCCTGGAAGTATAAAAAAAATTAGTAGACGTGACATGGTTTAGTGGGCATGTTAGTATTTGGTTAAAAGTTGGACTTGATTTTAGAGATGTTTTGTAACCTTAATGATTTTATGAGTCTAAATCTTACCTTAAAATCCATCTTTGTTTTTATAATGGGTAAATCACTCTTGTTTGCCATGGATTAGAGAAACATCACTGTATGACTCAATTCTCTTTTGTTACTGTTTTATTTTCTTAGCAATAACATTTGTCCTATTTGTTCACCAGCTAGAGTGTGATCTGTAAAGCAAGGACTTTCTTCTCTATTATTCTCTACAGACATGCTGGCACAATAAAACCCAATCTTTACTGTTCATGACTGTTATTATAATACAGATAATAGCGCAGAAAAGTCAAGGAAAAATGATTTAAGCCTTCATTGATTGCAATAACAATAACAAAATACTTTCCTCTCTAAAAGATGTTGTCATTATGCCTTGAGAGCTACATTCAGCTGGATTGACAGGCTGGAGTTGCATGGTAACTTGTAGTAACAGAGAGGTATCTTTAATAAATTTGGAGGAAAAGGCCATCATCTAGAAATTTAGGGCCATCTTAAAATTGCATTCTGTGTGCGTATGCTTCACAATAGATCAAGCAATAGTTCCCATGGCTGCATGATCTTCACACTGCCAGTGTGCCTGCCTGCATAGCTTCTTGTCCAGAGCCTGGTTCTGTGATGCCTCATTGTCGTGTGTTGTGCTGTGACAATCAGTCAGAGCCTCCTCTCCTGACTTTCTGGCTGTGCCAGGCCTATTATTTTCCCCACATTTTGTGTTTGTCAGGATGCAATAGCATATTCAAGCAAAAATTACTGAGCTCTTGGACTTCATCAGTTAAGATACATTGAAGCCTCTTGCAAATGTGAAGTGGTATTGGGAAATTGTTTTTATCATAATTTTGAAGACAAGTTTGTAAACTAATTTCTGGCATATTATGACAAACAAATGTCATCAGACTGCTTCCCCCATATCTGCCAATTTGCCGCATTTCGAAGTGGAGTTGATTATGTGTGGTGAAAAATCAGGCTTACAGGAAAATGGAGCCCTCTGTTAAATCCTGATCATCACCTGTCCTACCAGCTGAATTCACTGTTTTCTTGTCCCTTGTCAGTGTTGTGACTGATAATCATTTGTGTGTTTTCAGAGATGGTTCACAAGAAAAATCTGCTCCAAGTCTGCTAAAAGGAATATCCCAATTTTCAAGAATATACCAGCAAAAGGCGATTGCTGTTTGTAGGGAGTGATTGGTAGGGTTGCATCTTTATCGGATGCTAAAATACATGAACTAGAGCAGGAGTTTACCAGGTTCATGCTGGCAGTGGGAGCAGGGCCAGCTCCTCACTCTCCTGGGGCATAGGAGGGAAGAGCAGGGTCTCCCCATGCTGCTCCAGCTCAGCTATCACTGGCACTGATGGCAGGTGGAGAGAAGAAGGGATTTTGCCTTTGCATGGGCAAGGTCATTCTTACAGCTTTTGCTGTAGCTAAAAGGGGTATTTGCTGATTACTGAGCTTAGAAAATTTTGGGTTAGTTTGAAATGAAATTTGTAAAGTATCTAAAATGCACTTGCTCATAAGTGAACATCACTTCACAGGAGCCTGTCAGTCCAGTCCTCCTTGCTACAAAATCCCCAAGAAGAAAAAGTGCAGACCTTCACATGAAGTCCTTACTCCTTGGAGGAGGGTTGCTCCTCAGTCCCGCTCTGCTGGATTTTATTACTGAATGAATTCCATTATTCCAGTGTTGTCATGTCAGTCTGGGTGTGGCTTTGCACCTTACTTTTTAAAGTTCTTGAAAGAGAGGCAGAAAAAATGATGATTTTCAATTTCTTTAACAAAATATGTGTGTTAATACTTTAATAGTTCATCTGATGTTTGAGTTTCATTGTTTTTGGTGACCTACTGGACATACTGTCATTTGAACACTGGCTTTTGCTTCTGAAAAGAAAGGAAATACGTCTTTTAGGTCAAAACTATAAGTTCAAGATATTGAAATCTTTAAGCAAGGATTTATTTAAATTTATCAAATGAGTCAATCTACTGTAATTCTTGCCTCATTTCAACCCTTAGGAATAATAATGCAATTATTAAAATTGGTGAAGTTTGTAACAAAAGCAATTGTATCTTCATAAGCCTTAGCTTGATCTGTTTGAGTGCTCACACTCAAAAAATACCTTTAGAAGAAATGCAGTGGATACACAAGTACTCATTGCAGGAAAGTAAAGATACTTTGCAGCTGTGTGAGACAGTTGGATTTCTTTCCATATAACATCAAATTAAACAGCTGAATGCTGACAGATCTTGTGATGTTTTGGGAAAATGTAATGTTGTTCAAAGCACTTTCACTGAGCTCTAGTTTATTTAAATAAAACTATTTAAATAATTACTTGACAAGGCTATTTTGGCAGCATTACAGCAAGTAATGAAACATTTTGCATAGCAGTTTATTAATAAAGTCAGTATTTTTATTCTCTATCACTCTGAGATTTGCTATATGTCTGCTTCTGGATAAACTAGTGACACAAATATTTTGTGACACTGGAGTCATACTCCAGTCATATAGCATCATAGTCACCTTGACTGTCTCTGACATGCTGGAAGGATGATGTAATTATTAGAAGGCTGAATCAATAAGTGCTAACAGCATTAGCTCTTAAGATGAAGAATATGAACATTAAAGAAGTCTAGATTAAAAAAAAAAATCTTTAAGAACTGTTTCATCCTGGAAGTTTTAATTTTTAGAAGGATTAAGTTTATATTTTTAATTTTGATGTGAATAGTGAATTTCCTGAAATATACCATCTGCTTGCTCAGCAAATGTATACATTAAGCTTATCATTTTCTCCCTGTAAGTGTAATTTTGCTATTTTTAGATTCCATAATGAAGGTCTTGGTAGAGATTTCTCCTTGTTATCTACCAATTTAAATTTATCACTGAGCATGTAATAAGTAATATCACAGGCACTAGTGACCACCCAGTAGTCATAATTCACTCAAACAGGCAGCTTTGTGATAACCTTTGCTTAAGGAGGGCAAAGATGTAATGAAGTCTTTAAAAAACCTTCAGTCATAATCTGCCAAGAGTTCAACCAAGTAAACTCAAATGTACTTTAGCTGCAATTTTCCCTAAGACTATCAAAGAGGTGTGTGCTAGCTTCTGATGGAAGTTTGGGTAAAGATTTATCATGAGTATGGAATTCAGATTTGCTCTGAACAATTTATCAGATAGATGTGATAATCGAAAGGACTTTTGCTTAGCATGGGACAAATAGATGTTTATTTGTTCTCCACTTAAATATGCTGAGCAGGATATGTAAAATTCAGTAACATTCTCTATCCTGGAAACATTTATGAGGAATTTAGTTGCTGATTTTTTAAATTTCATTCTTAAAACCAGGACAGTTTAGGGTTTTCTTCTGTGCTTTACTCCTAGGTGGATCTCCTCAGCCTATTTCTGAGCATCCTTCCATTAGGGACTTCATTTTTGCTGTGTACAGCTTGGAGACCTTGGCTGTCTGGCTCAGGCATTCACACACAACCATGCCTTCAGGTGCCCTGTTTTCCAAGGACTGATTGAAATGCAAAGTACTTCTGGAGATGCAATTTTCTGATGCTCGCTGCTGTTTATCCAGAGGAGTTTTGAAAGACATCTGTCATACTCAGTTATGGCAGGGTATTGTGGTGAGCACTTTACACAAAAAAAAACCCTAGATTCAGGGAACTCATGGGGTGGGACAGATGGGCTCATGGACACTGAGGGACTTTGTAAACTAGAATATTTCACTACATAGGATTTTGATTTAATAGCATATACAGCATTTTAAATTTAATTGATTGGAATGTTCCCTAGAAATCTAGCTTTTAAGATCTAAGCTGTCATGATAAGAGATATATAAAGTTTGTTAGAAGTGTGCAATAGTCCATGGGAAAAAAGCTGTCTACCTCAACTATGTTATGAGAATATTAAAAGTTTAATACAAAGAAGTTGGTGGCATAGTATCTCTGGCCCATAGCAGAGGGCTTCCATCTGGTAAAACTATGATCACAGAATCATCATATAATGGCCTGGTTTGGAAGAGACCCTAAAGATCCAATTGCTGCTGCCATAGGCAGGGGCACCTCCCACTAGACCTAGCTCAAAGCCCCATCCAACCTGGCCTTGGACATTTCTAGGGATGGGGCATCCACAACTTCTCTGGGCAACCTGTTCCAGACTCCCACAGCACAGAATTTCTTTCTAATGTCTGAACTAAACTTGCTCTCAGTTTGAAGCCATTCACCTTCGTCTTGTCACCACATGCTCTTGTAAATGTTCTGTCTCCATCTTTATTGTAGGCTCCCTTCAGGTACTGGAAAGCTTCCATAAGGTCTCCCTGGAGCTTTCTCTTCTCTGGGCTGAATAGCCCAAATTCTCTCAGCCTGACTTCAGAAGAGAGGTGCTCCAACCCTCTGACCATTATTTGTGTCCCTCCTCAGGACTTGGTCCAACAGATCAATGCTCTTCCAGTGCTGAGAGCCCCCAGGCTGGATGCAGCACTGCAGGTGGGGTCTCACCAGAGCAGAGCAGAGGGGCAGAATCCCCTCCCTTGCCCTGCCTCCCACACTGCTGGGGACGCAGCCCAGGACATGTTTGGATTTCTGGGCTGCAAGTGCACATTGCTGATCATGTCCAGCTTTTCTCCCTCCAGCCCCGCCAAGTGCTTCTTGGCAGGGCTGCTCTCCATCTGTTCATCCCCCAGCCTGTATTGATACTGGAGGTTGATTAATTACTTTAGTTAATATCCAAAGCATGAATTTACAAATCAGTCAGAAGGGATGGGCTGTGGTGCTTGTCCTTTAAGTAAAATGCTATTAAAACTCTGACTCTGGATAAGAACCCTTCTTGTACCTTCCCCAAAGATGAGGTAAGGTCAGCCTACAACTGGTTAATTTTCTTTGGCTGGTGACACACGGAGATTTAATGTCCTAAGGTGGACACATGTCCCATGCCATGGGCTGACCGACCTCCACTGTCTGTGAGGAGCCAAGACCCTTCGCTCATGCACAGGCACGTCTGCATTGTCTGTGTCTGGGGCCGAGTCCCACCCTGGCTTTTCTCCTTCAGAGACTCAGGGTATTGTCTGGTTTTGATAACAAACAGCTTCATGGTTTAGCTTTGGGAATAGCTAAAGTGCAGTGCAGCTACAGTGTCCTTTAAACATAGCTTTGAAATTATGGGAAGCAACTTATTTTTTATTTAATAAGTGAACTTATTTAACTGAATTTGTATTTAATGTCACCCAGTTGGCACAGGGTGAGAAAAAGGAGGAAAGGTTACTGTTAACACAACCTGGTTTTATGCTGGCTGTGGAATTCATGCTGTTGCAAACCCTCTGAAGTACTTTCTAAAAAGCTGGTGTAGAAGAGTCTTGCCAGGACAAGTGGCTTTTCATGCATTGTTTTATTGACTCACATTTGATGGTTTCTCGTGTATTTAAAGGCTGAATTCCAGTCTCTAGGGAATGACTCAGAAACCATTTAATTTTGAACTGAATTCATTTGCAGTTTCCAACAGAGGCATCTGCTGACCAGTTATGAGAGGGTCTTGGTTCTTCTGTACTACCAATTGTAATCTCGTGACATGGTTTATTTTGAGCCTCCTGTGCTTATACTAGATCTTTTATTATAAAGGAAATATAAATATCTTCAAAAGCAATGCCAGTTATTTAAAAAATCCCACCCAAATATGAAAACATGTGAAAAACTCACTCAAATAGTGCTCACTTTCATGAATCATAGTCTAATAAAAATAACTAAAGATCCTGTTTTGTCTTTATTTTCATTGTTTTCTATAATTGAAAGAAATTTCCTCCTTGTTTTATTAGTAAAAGAAAATGTATTGTATTCCCACTACTTTATTTGTCACAAACCCTCCCTCCCCAAACATCTTGAAGACAAGTACTTGCACCAGAGAAGAAAACATGAACTCTGGAGTAGTTAAAAATGGGATATAGTCAAGTAGATATTTTCAGAAGAAATAATTGTAGGCATGGTTTTATGGGTTACACAAGCCACATGAACAAGAAACCTTGTTTATGTGAATTATTATTATTATTATTATTATTATTATTTTGAATAATTATTATCACTATCATTATTATTATTGAATTTAAACTAAATTTATTAAATTTAGTAATAATTCTAAATACAAGGGAACTTGCACTTGAAATCCCCATCCATCTTATTTGCGGCTTGTTTCTTGAAGTGTTTGGTTGGGTTCTTTTAAATGCAGTTCTACAGTTTTCAGAATAAGAGTGAGAAGCTGTCAATCTAATTAGAGCAGGCATTCAAGAAGTAGTAGGAAGATATAAGTAGTTTAAAAATTATTCTAATGCAAGGGAAAATAGCTTAGAGTCTTCATAAGCAGATTTTGTATTTTTGTGCCCTGAAGACAAATAATAAATCCGAAGGGTTTCAGGAAATCAGTGCAATGAAATGACCTTTTATGATGAACAGAAAGAGTTTGGAAAACAATCTATGAGCATTCTGCAGTTAGATTGTTATTAAAGCACTGCTTCATCACTTCATATGCAACAAGAAAGGTACTTGCAGCAGGATTTATTTAAACAAGGCAGACAACATTAAGTGGAATCACTGTTAGTCAGTGCTAACCTTACTTTGTGGCTGAAGCCATGCTTCCTATTCACATAAAGTGCAAGAGAAACAGTGAATATTCATTTGATATCCAGGTAACTCTTATTTTTGGAAGTATGATATAAATACTACCTTTTTGTGTATGAACTTTGGTACAAGTCCACATTTTCAGTGTAATTTGAGCTTTGCTTTGGAAGAAATAAATGAGTGATTAGTTTTAAAAGTGATTTTCTGACATTAACAGAAAACCTGGAAACAGTGCTGCTTGTAGGTAAATATAATTTTCTATTTTTCAAGTGATGATAAGTTATTAAGACAACAACCTCAGGGCTTGATCACAATTTAAGAATGATGCTGGTTTCAGCAGGCCCTGCAGTTTGGGGTGATTTGGCCCATTTTGGCACATGATCCCTGTGATGCCAGGGACCCATCCCCAGGAGGGAACCTTTCAGTTTGGCTCTGGTCCCTGGTGCTGCAGGAGCCGTGACAATGATGCTGTAGCTTGAATGTGTGTGGATTTAAGCTCCATCTTAAAGCTGGTTATGGTCATTTATCTCCTAAATTCCTATTGCAAAATTGTTTCAATGCTTCATTTGCCTAGTGATTAAAAAGGATCTAAATTAGAGTAAATTTATTCAAGTCCGGTTTCAATCCTTTGTTCTTATACCATGGTTGCCTTTTGGCTTAAATAGCTCCTTTACAACCCTGTGATATTTAGTGATAGCAGTCATCCTCTCTCTAAACAAGACAAGCTCTTTCTGTCTCCTTTTGTGACATATTTTACATTCTTCTCATCATCCTAGTAGTCCTTCTCTGCAGCTGCTCCAGCCTAAGTTAATCTTTTTTGAACACAAGCATTCATAATTACACACAATAATTGAAGTGATGTCTTAGCAGTACTTTACCAGCACCATACTAATACTTCCCACATCGTTACTAGAAATAATTGAGCTGATGCATTCTAGGGCAGTGTTTGTCTTTTTTCACACTGGTAGCTTATTGTCAAACAGTGATTGACTAATGTGAATTGAGCTTTCTCCTCCTCAGTCATTTCTAGCTTATAGCTGAAAGTGTTCTTGTTATTATCTAAAGTGCATGACCTTACATGTTCTACAAGAAGTAAAGAATCCACTTTGTGTACTTCTTTTCCCAGTCATTAATCATACTCTGTTTAAAACTGTGCCTAATTTCTAATTTTAATGTTTCTCCTTTGAACTTCCAGGAGCTGTTTCTTGCTGTGTCTTTAGCAGTGTGTCTGAAAGTCCTTTATTAGGGGATATTTTCTTTATGTTAGGGTAACTTATGTACTGAAATCAAATCACTTTTAAATTTCAACTAGTAATTTATAACCTATAGATATTGAACACTGAGTTCCTAGCGTAAGGGATAATTTTTATATCTAAGGAGAAGGTATATGGCAGATTAGCTTTTTTCCCCCAGACTTTGGAAATTTTCAGCTTCTTTCTAAAACTATGAACCCCAGCAATATGTATTCTTGCAGCCTCAGTTCATAGAATCATAGAATGGTTTGGATGGGAAGGAATCTTAAAGAACAGCTGGTTTCAAACCCCTGCCATGGGCAGGGACAGCATCCCCTAAACAAGGTTCTTCAAAGCCCATCCATGGCCTTGAACACTTTGAGGGATGAGGCAGCCACAGCTTCTCTGGACAATCCATTTTAGTGCCTCACGACCCTCACAGCAAAGAATTGTCCCATCAATACATGCCCTTGTGAAAAAATTCCTCTCCATCTCTCTCTAGGCCCCTGTTTGGTATTGGAAGGCCACTGTAAGGTCTCCCTGGAGCCCCTTCTCCAGGCTGAACAATCCTAATTGTGCTTCATCCCTCTAATTAATCATCTTTGTGGCACTCCTCTGGACTCACTCCAGCAGGTCCACTTTCTTCCCTTGTTGGGAACCCCAGATCTGGATTCAACACTGCAGGTGGGGTCTCACCAGAGTGGAGCAGAGGGGCAGAATCCCCTCCCTTGATGTGCTGCCCACATTCCTTTTAATGCAGCCCAGGATACGTTTGGCTTTCTGTAATTTCTAATTTTAATGTTTCTCCTTTGAACTTCCAGGAGCTGTTTCTTGCTGTGTCTTTAGCAGTGTGTCTGAAAGTCCTTTATTAGGGGATATTTTCTTTATGTTAGGGTAACTTATGTACTGAAATCAAATCACTTTTAAATTTCAACTAGTAATTTATAACCTATAGATATTGAACACTGAGTTCCTAGCGTAAGGGATAATTTTTATATCTAAGGAGAAGGTATATGGCAGATTAGCTTTTTTCCCCCAGACTTTGGAAATTTTCAGCTTCTTTCTAAAACTATGAACCCCAGCAATATGTATTCTTGCAGCCTCAGTTCATAGAATCATAGAATGGTTTGGATGGGAAGGAATCTTAAAGAACAGCTGGTTTCAAACCCCTGCCATGGGCAGGGACAGCATCCCCTAAACAAGGTTCTTCAAAGCCCATCCATGGCCTTGAACACTTTGAGGGATGAGGCAGCCACAGCTTCTCTGGACAATCCATTTTAGTGCCTCACGACCCTCACAGCAAAGAATTGTCCCATCAATACATGCCCTTGTGAAAAAATTCCTCTCCATCTCTCTCTAGGCCCCTGTTTGGTATTGGAAGGCCACTGTAAGGTCTCCCTGGAGCCCCTTCTCCAGGCTGAACAATCCTAATTGTGCTTCATCCCTCTAATTAATCATCTTTGTGGCACTCCTCTGGACTCACTCCAGCAGGTCCACTTTCTTCCCTTGTTGGGAACCCCAGATCTGGATTCAACACTGCAGGTGGGGTCTCACCAGAGTGGAGCAGAGGGGCAGAATCCCCTCCCTTGATGTGCTGCCCACATTCCTTTTAATGCAGCCCAGGATACGTTTGGCTTTCTGGGCTGCAAGTGCACATTGCTGATCATGTCCAGCCTCTCATCCACCACCTCCCCCAAGTCGTTCTCTTAAGGGCTGTTCTCAATCCACTCTCTACCCAGCCTGTATTTGTGCTTGGAATTGCTCTGATGCAGTGCAAGACCTTGCACTTGATCTTGTTGAACTTCATGAGCAGCTTCATGCTCCAATTTCCTCAGGACCCATGGATGCATCTCAGGTCCCATAGACTTGTGCACTTTAAGGTTCCCTAGAGGGTCTCTAACCTGACTTTCTCCTCCAGCAGGTGGTTCTTTGTTCTGCCAATACCTGCCTTTGCCTTCTGCCACTTAGGTCGTGTGGCTGGAGCACTTGATAGTGAAGACCAAGGCTATGGCACCAGTCCTGTCACCATCTGTTGATTCACCAGAGTGACAGAGAGTGGGTCAGGTTGGCAAATGGGTGCCTCTAGAGCTCAGAAGAGAGCTGCCTGCTGGTGTCACCTGCCACCTTTTCTCAGTGGCTCTGTTTGTGGCACAGGGAGCACATGGGGCTGCCTTACTCAGTTCCAGCATCAATCCTGGTGTGATGGGACTTTCCTCTTCAGTACTGCAGAGCGGTGAAGTGGTTCTGCACAGGCACCTCAGGCTTTAGGTAAAGTCTCTTCCTCCTGCTGGTCCTTGTTCCTACAGGACTGGGGGAGGAGGATTGTTTTGCTGTTTTTAAGGTAGGTTCAGTTTACCAAATACTCTGTTTACCGTGTTCCATGTGACTAACCTATTCACTATTTGTTCCCACCTGGCCAATGTTTATATCATTAGAAAGTGTCACAGTTGGTGATTTCAGATCTTCCAGATTTCTGACAAAAATGCTGACTAATATTTCATGACAATACTCAAGAAAGTGCTATTTAGTGATGATTTATGAGGGACAGCTGGCTTAAGGGATTCAAGTGCTTAATGCCATAAATGTATGTTTTGTTATTGTTTAGGACTACTTTTGAATATAGCGATATTGTATTTTTAAGTAAAGTGACTCAGGAAAGGCTAAAAATGAAACTAAATCGATCAAAGTTGCAAATTAAAATAAAAGTTTCAGAATATTCTGGTTACAAAAGTATTATTTCAGTGAAAACAGATTCTATTGTTTTTCTGCTCTGCTAATTAACAATGGAGAAGAGTTGTTATTATGTGAAATTCCGTCAGTTCAACAAGAATTCACTTGATTAATACATGCAGAATAATACATGTTAGTCAAATACTGTTTTCCTCTGAGATCCCATTAAAAAATTGATCAAAGTTTAATTACAACACAGGCCAGTTATGTTTAGATGATACTGAAAACAACAAGGCCCTTCAAATAATGGGAATGACACAAAGAGAATCAACAATTGTCATGAGCCAAACTGGAATTCTGCAGATTTCAGTCAAATGGCTGAACAATACAGGGAAAGATGCTCTTTTGCTGATGGCACACTGTAATGAAATGACATTTTTCATTCTTTGTCTGTCATTTTAGTTTCAGAAGTCACCTGAGGATTTGAAAGGTTTGTACAGAAGCTCTTGGATTTTGTGAGCATATTATTCTGAGAAAATTGGTGACAGAAAAACCCCTGACCAATATATGCTGGATTTTGTGAACCCTGGGGGTTTGCCTAGGAATTAGCTGTTTGATATTTACTTGGTTCCACTTCTTCTCAACAAGGAAGGTGAAGATAGCTCTGTCCTGTTGTGAGGACTGTCATTTGAGATCTGCTTGAGGAAGGAAATGGAAGGGATGGGTTGCAGAGAAAATCTGAACAGGGATATTTGAGGTCTACAGACAGTGTGGAAGCAGAGTAGAAAGAATGGGAAGCTAGAGAGGCTGAGGGGAAGGATGTTTGCTGAAGCAATGGGAACAAGGGAGAAGTAAGCATAAGACCAGAGTTCAAATGAACCTGTTCAAATATAGCTGTTTAAGTCAAAGTATGAAC
Source organism: Corvus brachyrhynchos (assembly GCF_000691975.1). NCBI lineage: Eukaryota > Metazoa > Chordata > Aves > Passeriformes > Corvidae > Corvus > Corvus brachyrhynchos. The sequence continues at coordinate 2,074,190 of NW_008246057.1, read as the reverse complement.
AATTAACCAAAGAACCCAGATGTTGAGTTTGGGGCAGGAAGAACTAGTGGTTTTTTACAAAATGCATAAAAAGTTTGTAAGTCAGCCTTCAATTCACAGTCAACACTCCTGGAACATACTGCAATATGTGGCATAGCTGCATTTTTTAACTGAATGTAACACAGTCCATTGGTGGCCCTTCAGAAAGGAGTGAAGAATAGGATGTTCTTTCTTTGAGTAGTTATAAGGAAGAACCGCATGACCACGCACATCAGAGCTCAGTAAAGCTCCATGGGAAAAGTAAAACCTCAAAGCAAAAGTACTGCTATTCCTGCTTAGACCATCTGACCAAAGAAAGGCCTTTCCTTCAGGAAGTATCCTCCGGACAGAGTCTCAGAAGCTCTAAAATAAGATTTTCTATGATATACTGGATTTTAAGATGTATTTTATGTACAAAAAGTACTGATGGAACAACAGGAGCTCCAGGAAGGAAGCTGTGATCAAACTGGTATATTCTCTAGCAGAGATCCAATTCTAACAGGATAAAGATATCTGATACTGTACTAACTGAATCATTTTTCCTGTAAGAAGACCTATACTGATGTGGAGCACACTTATATCTACAGCCATACTTGTACAGATGTAGACATTTAGCTATTACTTTCTTGTCCAAATGCTCTGAGACATTTCAGGCACAGCTTTGAATATAGCCATACATTCATTTTTTATGAATAAAGCATCACATTAAAACGATCCCCTTCAGCAGCAAAGATTTGAGTCTTGAAGGTTATTCTCAACTTTTCTGTGCTAATATAGCATCTTTTGTTACCTTCACGATTTCAAAGCACTCCAGAGAGAACCAAAACCAACCTGCCTCACCCACTATTGTTCAGAGATCTATCATGACCTCTCTGCAATCCAGGCTTTTTGTTCTAAATGTTTTTCTTTGACTAATTTTCAAGTAAATCTTACTTTTTTTCCTACTTCAAAAGTAAATTAGATTTACTGAGGTAGCTATCACTAATGGCATGTTTCTCCTGAAGTAATCCACAGGTTACATGTCTCTGAAAATTGCCATTTGCACAAAGTGAGTAGAATTATTTATAAAAAGATTTTAAAATTCTGAACACCACATCTGCAATGAATATTGGGAATTTGTTTTAGCTCACAGGCTATAATCTCTATCAAGAGTCTTTTTTTGATAGTAAAATAAAAGGTGCCTGCTAACAAGACAAAGATTTCTTTCCTTCGTTTTCTTGAAAACGGCTGTATTGTAGGGCTATGTTTGTAGCAGGTATTAAATTTTTTGTTCTCTGTAATCCTTATTATCAAGGAATGCTTGAAAACTGAGTGGGACATAAGTTATAGGTAGTTTTCTGTGGAGCCCATCACAAGCACCCATTTCTCCATGTTGTTTATAAAAGAACTGTAATCATTTCCTGTGTGAAGACTGCCTCATTAAGCATCTAAAGTATAGGTTCAAGTGGTCTGGACCATTCCCATGGGAGCTATCAAGGGCTCAAGTGTTTACTCAGTTTTTATATAAGTTTTACAATTTTATATATTCTTATCAGTAGCTGACTTAAACTGAAATTAGCTGAAAGCCAATTTGGAGCTGCTCACAGGAGTCTAATTATTCAGAAAAGTGATTTCAGCATAACCAAACAATTATCTTAAGATAGCTAGTTCAAGTGGTATAAGCTGTTGGTATGGTTTGGACAGATCTGGGCTTATGTCACGCAGTGTGAAGGTCTGTGTATTTGTGTGTGATAAAATGCTTCATTTCCTTAATTTGCTATTTTAAAGGATCTCTTAAATGTATCGTTTAAGAATGAACAAGGGAAAAAGAAGCATTCAAAAACTGGAAGATCATATTGCATGCTTTTGGTCTTTCCATCATTACTATTTCTCTATGGCTATGTATTTGAAGCTTAGATGTCATCTCCAAAGAGCGATCTATACTTTGTACTACACTGCATAGAGCTGTGTAAGGAATAATAAAACTGTATGTATCACCCCAGAAAAATAGTACACCCATATACACAGTAATGGCAGCCCTGGAGCTTCTGACGTATTGCCAGGACAGCCTGCATCTCCAGTTGCGCAACGCTTGTATTTCAAAACATTTAAATGAAAAATAGGTGGAAAACTAAATACGGAAGTTATTTTGAAGTGAAGTATGGTGATTTGTTGAGATAAATTGCAAAATAAAGACCAGGCAGTGTTACAAGTGTGGAGTAGGTAAATTCATTACAGCCACCATAAGCGATGACAAATGTTCTACTATGAATATTTTTTGGGGAAGCAGGACACAGGCATTCCCCACTCCTCCATGCCTTTGTTCACTTGTAGACATGGAGCATCTTCCCCAGGTGGCCACCATGGTGTCATCTTCAGCCTCCCTCTGGAATGCCTCTGTCACCATTTGGGTTCACTTGTATGGCCATGGCTTCAATCTACCCAAGAAGAGATTCAATCAGTACAACATTCTTCCTCAATGATGATTTGGCCACTGCACTAAATAATACTCTGTTAGTTAGCTTTAGGATGCCACATTCTTCCTGATAAAACTATCTGGCATGTTTGGCCCATAGTGGTAGATCAACTGGAACCTCCCTAATCCATGCAGATTAGTCAAGCGTTTATTTACCAGAAATATCCTTTTATATATTAGTTTATCAATGAGTAACAGGATCCAGAAGCACTAACTAAAACAATAGATACCTTCCAAGAAAAACACCAATGCCAGGTTAGAGAACACGGGCATGTGGAGAAGAACTGATATTTGTGAGAGCTGATGTTACAGTGTGAAACAGCAATGTTACAACTGCAAAGTATCTGGAAGTCCCAGAAGAAAACACATCAATTAGCATGCAAGGCAGAGCTGAATTAATGTAAATTAGGAGACCTTCTCATTTTCTGAACTGCTAATCGGCTTTGAACAAGAAAAAATATATTTGAGACCTTGAGATGGAAAGTTAAATTTCTCCCTTAGTGAAACGCACACTTTTTTCATTATTGCAAAACAATAATGAAGGGGGGAACTTCCCAGTAGAGCTGCAGCTCTTCAAGGTATTTTTCTTTTTAAGGGCAGATTAGCACGTCAAAAAGCAGAGCCATGTTTTATCTTTATATTTTTAGCCTTCTCTTTATACATTAATGGGACTGCAGCTCTCTAGTGTAAGTCCCTTGGGTGTTACTTTGACTTAGCATATTTTTTAAATCCTTTTTAAAACCACAGTAAAATCTTGGAACATTTATCCTACTACAGTCACAGTGGGGGGCATCAGCTGAGAAAGGCAGGCTTTCAGAAGTGTTCATTCATGGAACTGAAGCAAGCAAGGTTTAAGATTAAATTCAAGCATCTAGTTGATGCAACAGGAGCACCTGGGATGCTCTGCTCACGCTCACACCCCACATCTGGAGTTCAAATATTTTTCCCATTTCCATCCCAAATTCTAAAGTGCAACTCAGACCTTCTTACACATGATCTTTAGTTTGGTGGTGTTCTCATATTTCTGTAGGTCTGGATAAAGCTTTCTTCTTTTCAGCAAAACCACGAGTTGATTTGAAAGTTATGCAGTAGAGGGCTCCTGCACACTATTTCTGTAGCACACTTAATTTTCATGCATGCTGTGATATTGGCTGCTACCACATGGACATTGATTAGGCTTCAGATGTGAATATTGTTTTCTGTTTTCATTTTGTTTTCCATAAGTGCATAGGACACCCAGCACAGTGGGGGCTGCAGCTCCACCAAGTGTGTGGAGCAGTGTGTGCCATTCTGGGGGAAACAGCTCAGCCCTGCCTCTGGGTCAACCCAACAGCAGCTTCATGGACACACCCCCAGGACTATATTTTCAGATCCTATATTGAACATTAAATGAGTGCAGAAGATCAGCCTTTACCATTTAGTCATAAAGTGCTCTTCTGAGGACAAAGACTTCAAAAACTGCAATCTTTTTCTCCAGTAGTTTTGGTTAACATTGACTGATAGTTTATAAGGGGGTTACTGTTCTCGGTAGCTTGTTTTTATTTGCCTTTCTTATATCTGATCTGAAAGTGCTTTTGCATGTTTAGGATTGATGATGTTTTGTCTAGAAGCAAGTTTCAGGCAAAGGAATAAAATGCAGCATTCCTTTCTTCCCATTCTTGTGACTCTCGACTGACTGTATGTGTTGTCAGATAGAAACAAAACTGCAGTGTTACAATTTTCTGTCTGTGGTATGTATGTCTTAATATATACCATATGGCAGGGGGCAATGCACCAGATTTTTTTTCATGGGTGATTTTTTTTTTTCACTAGAGTAAAAGTAGTGATGTGGGAATGAATTAGTCAAATAATTTGCTCTTCTTCTGAGCTTGTTGGCTGTGATTATTTTTGCTTCTTTTGATGTGTAAAGCTTTGTATTTAGGTTTTGTTTCCTGAAAATTTTTGCTGCTGTTCATGTTTGTTAGCTTGCAACGCATTTTCTGAGGAGTTTTCTTCTGATGGGTGCCATTCTGCCTTCAGTGGGCAGAAATTCAGCCTTCTGACAATGCTGCCCTTCTCTTCATAATATTCTCAACATTATGGTCCATTGCTGACCAGTGGGGGAGAGGCAGTATGAATTGCAAAGATCATTGCACAATTTAAGATAAACCAGGAGGCAAAGTAAATTACTGCACATTTTACAAGGGAAAGGGAACAACTGCCAGACTTTCTGTTTTGTCCTGTAAATTGTAAAAAGAGATGTTAAAGATGCATAGAGAATTAAAGCAACTTCTTGTGTGTTTGTAGAAAAGGAAATTTTCTTCTTTTTTTTTTTTTTTTGCCAAAAATACCACAGAAGTCTGCAAATCACAGTTGATATATTTGTTTTGATGAGGAAAAGCATGAGCAAGGAACACTTTGATTTTCAAACTCCAGCTTTACTGAGTACCTGAATATCAAAACTTCTGCCTCTATTCCCCCTCTGCATTTCTCTGGTGACAATGAGGGGAGACTGACTGAGATCACCCTGGTGGGGGTCAGTCAGGTGCTGGTGATGGATGGGATCTCAGCCAGGCTGGCTGTGCCCTCTGGGTTCCCACATCCTGCTGCTGCTACACAGCACACTCACCCTTACACAAATGCTTTAGCCCAGACCTAAAGCCTTATCACCACCACCAGCCTGCCAGCCACAGCAGTCCCAGTTTGGTGCTCCTATGCTATAAAAGCGGTTGATGTAATAGGTTTGTGGCTACAGAGGAGGCAAATCCAGCAGGTTTTGTCCTGAAACATCAGAATATCTGTGGAGAATACAGCTGGTGTACAGGCCTGTGCTTCTTTCCACCACTAATTTGATCCGGGCAGAGATACTGGTGGATTTCAGCCAGCAGCATTGAATTTCAGCATAGTTTCAAAAAAAGAACTCCTGGCAATTGACAATTTTAATTGAAATTCCACCATTCAATTCATAATACCATTTTTCCAGCCTCACTTCTCCCTTAACTCTCCCACCAACTTGGTCAGTGATTTCTCTGCTCTCTCACCCTTTTGCAGAGGCTGAGAATGGCCATGGTGCCCATTATGAAGCTTTATTTATGGTTCTAGTTTTTATATTTATGAATTCTGAGGAATTTGTAGCAAACCAGCAATACTGCATCACTGGTGTCAGGTGCTGAAAAAAGGCAAACATCTTACTCTTGATCACAGTGTTACAGACACTGTAAGTGGTGCTTACAAACAGTGCATGTGCTAGCAGTTGGCCACGTATAAATGTCTGAAGATAAAACCATAGTCTGTCATCCCCTCAGCTGGCTTTTCCCCCACAGATGCAGCTCTCCTGCCTGTGTGCCATCTTTCCTGAGCAGATAGGCTTTTGTGAGGCTCAGCTGTCCCAAAAGTCTTCCAGAAACTGTGGGACCGGCTGTGCCACAGGTCACTTCAGTGTCCCAGCAAGGGCACCTGGGGCTGTAGGAGACCTTACATATTTCACCTTAGTGTAGACATTGCTGAGGCTGCTGTAAGCCCAGCTGTGGGAAGGGGGATCATGAGACCTGGAGCAACTCCAGGACTGCTCCTCTGAATGGAAAGTGCATCTTGTCTCCAGCTCTGTGGAGATGTTGCAGTCAATGCTGGTGAGGGACAAACCATGGCTTCTGTACATGTCGTACTTTTACCCCAGACTCCAACTACAGTGAGCCACTCTCTCACTTTCCAATCCCCTCCCCACCCCATGGGATGGGGAAGAGAATCAGAAAAAGGTAGAACTTGTGGGCTGAGATCAGAACAGTTTAATAATTGAAATAAAGTAAAATATCGTCATAATGAAAATGAAAAAAAGAGAAAGGAATAAACCCAAGGGGAAAAAAACAAACGGTGCCCAATACAACTGCTCACCACTTGCTGACCAATGCCCCTCCCATCCCTGAGCAGAAATTGGCAACTTCTGGCCAAGTCTCCCCAGTTTGTAGACTGAACATGACATTCTGTGGTATGGAATATCCTTTTGTCCGGTTCGGGTAAGCCGTCCTGGCCATGCTCCCTCCTGGTTTCTTGTGCACCTGGTCCTTGGCAGAGCATAAGACACTGAAAAGTCCTTGACTTAGGGGTCAGCACACTGAGCAACAACTAAAACATCAGCGTGTTATCAGTGTCATTCTCATACTAAATCCCAAACACAGCACTAGGAAGAAAACCAACTCTATCCCAGCTAACCCAGACAACACAATGCGTGGTTTCAAGTTGACTTTCAGATCACCTGAGATAAGGAACTGGGAGATAAAATGGGATAACTTCCACAACAACATCACTCCAAAACAGGAAGAGATGTCTGCAAATGATAAATACTCCATCTGGAAAGATTTATATGGAAGTCCCTCTGGTTTCATTAAGTAGTTATCGTTATTGATTGGTTTGACTGACTTAATTTGCCTTGAAGGAAACTATAAATTTTAAAGCATCATAGTTCACCAGTAATGTTGATAACAGAGATATAAAGAGTAATTAGAGACAGTACAAGTGCAACCAAGATATGAGGCAGTAAGTGGGTCCTGTGGTGACTGAGGCAGGGACGGCAATGAGGGCAAATGCAAAATATGGCTGCGGGCAAAGGATCAAAATAGAGGAAATGCGTTACAAGGCAGACTGCTGCCATGTGGTGATCTCTTAACCCACTGCTTTTCTGATGCCATGTTCCCCCTCCCGCTCTCCCCTGCCCTTAGCCCTGGCCACTCCCTCGGTTTCTCCCTATTGGCTCCTGTACCCCAACCCCACCCAGGGACTGCCCTGAGCCCCTGAGAAAAGCCCCCTACGCCCAGACCACAAGGTCTCTCTGCCTCTGGATATCGCATGGACGAGATGTGATTAAAGTCCTCTCAAACCCTCATGGAGAGACCCTTCTCTGCCTCCTTCTCCATCAGTAGTTGTAGTGCTGCTAGCTGCTGGAGCAAGAACCACAGGGCCAACAAAAATGGACTACGGGAGGGCAACCATGGTCACACTGCCCGAAGCATCCCCGCTGAGCTCTCAGGAAAGCTGCAGCCTGCTAAACTAAACCTAGCAACTACAACACTGCCAGAAACCATTAAGATCATTTAAAATAAATTGAAGAGGGACTTAGGGTTTTGTAGGTAAAGCCATTATCCCAATTAGTCATGCTAGGCTATAGAAGAGTAAACAGGATACCAGGAAGTGTTACCAGCAACCGTATAGCCAAGAAGAGATGTTGTCACTGTACAAACCAGTCAGCCCAGCACAGCTGAGTCTGGGGCAAAGATTGGTTAATTTAATAAAAACAACTTTTGGAAGCTACTGCCTTTGAAAGGATGCTTTATAGATCCAATCGGGATGCATGTATTTATAGATGAGTGTTAGGCAGTTACATTTTTACTGAGCTGTGCAGTGATGTTCTAGTTACTGCGCAGCAATGTTTCATTTGATGTTCCTTGCTCTGGTCAGCAGGGAGGTTTGGTTGGTTCACGGCTCTGTTTAAGTGAGCAGGTGAGGATGGTCTTGTCAGTTAAGACTGCTGGTTCACAGTTTCATCTCTACTAAAGCAAATCTGGGCCAATTCCAGGGGCTCCAGTGCTGCTTTGGTGAATTGTCACTGCTGTAAGGAGAAGGATGTGGTTACTGCTGGCTTCGAGGATGAGTCTGGTGGGAGCAGATGTCTGGTGTGACAACAAGATGTTCCTTTGTCACATTTATCATTGGTATAAACCCTATCAAGCAGAGTCTGATGTTTGGCTCCTGAGACACAGATTTACATTTGCGAAGTGGAAAGATTCAGAACAATGCAATATTTTTTGGAAGTTGTACAAGAGCTGCTCATATGGATAAGACACCATTCAAATACAGTAACAATTAAAAAAAAAAGTGGATGCAAACCAGGGACAGTTGCTTTCCTTCAACAGAATAAACTGGATTTTGGTGCTAAAATAGAACCTATGAAAAGCTAGTACAGAATGAAGGTATCAGCCTAACAGGTCTATAAAAAAAAATATGTAAGTTGCTATTATAAAACATGCTGGGACTATTAGGAAAACATTTAAAATATATTTTGGCTCAAACCTTTGGAAATAGATTTTTTCTTCTATATTTCAGCAACACAGTAACTCATTAGCATTTTCTATTTCTATTACTGCTGGTCCCTGTTTACTGTTACTAAATCAACTTTCCTTGGAGCAGTTAGTGCCATGTTGCTCTCTATGGAGCACTTAGATTTCAGCAGCAAATTGTCTTCTCACCCCTTCTGACAATGGCCTGAAACCACCAACTCACTGCGGACCAGGGTCTCACCACCCCATTCCCCTGGCTCATGGAGCCAAATCACACATTACACAAGGGACTCATTCAGTATCCTGAGAATTATGCTATAGAAAGGGGATATTCTCTTCCCCATGCTCCACAATTTCCATATGTGTATCTCCTGTTAGGCTTAATGAGACCGGTACTCATAAATCCCTGAGATGAAATTATAACCCTAAGTGGGTTCTAACAAAAGGCTGCTCAAAAGTTTTGATTAACAATCCCTTTAAAGTAGAACATTAAAAGAGAGGTTAAGCAAAAATATATCCTCTCTTTCAGAGTAAATTTTCAAAAATCTGTTCATTAGTGGTTCATTCCTGCAAACTGGTGTTTCTAGTGAAGGGCTTGCTTCAGTAAATATTCACAAATGTGGCTATAAAACACTTCTCTTGTAAGCACCTAAAAGCCCTAAACTGAACTGTTTCATACCTGACTCCCACTTTGTGAATGTAATTCAAATGTGAACTTGCAATAAATTATTGTTTTCAGAACTATTAGGAAAATACATTTAAATTTCACATATGAGGTAAAAGGTTATAAAACCCATGCTTCTTACCTCAAGTGTGAGTCACTTCAGCACAGTGGTACCCTCTGAAGAATTAGGTTGCTGTATTTAGGCTCTGGTTGTCTCCTGACCCCAGAAGGACTTACGGATTTTAATGACAGAGTTTATTAGGATGTGATACACTTATCTGTCTTTTTTTCTAGTGTTCTTATTAACATGTGGATGGTAATTTTCCCCCCAGCATTGCAGATAGTGAAAGGATTTATTATTTAATAGTGAAGCAGTAGTAATCATAATAATGAAACAAAGACCTGGCTCCAAGAAAGATAAAGGTAACATATTGCTGGGTGGAAGAATGTATCTGTTGGTTGCTGGTCTTTTCTTTCTTCATACTGTTTAATTATTTATCAAACCATCCTGACCCTTAATTGATCACAAGGGCTACCAAGTGCTTTAGCAGTCTGTTACATTCTGTCAAATTAGATGTTTTTTCTCTTGTGAAGCAGAATGAAATCACCCCCCCAAAATCAATCGGCAACAGCATATTTTAGCTGGGTGGGTGCAATTCACTTAGGGCCGTAATCTGCACTTTTACTGTGGTTGAAGGGAATTTGCATGGGTAATTTAGTTACCTTTAGCTGGCTACTGGCCTGGGTAGAAACTGCATGAGCTCATAGCTTTATGTTTGTGTTCATGCTTTAGAAATTATATTTACCAGCTCCAGATATTTCTTTACTCCCAATGGTCCATTTTAACACAGATTACTGATGTTTTCCTTAAAAATATTTGGGATTTCTTTTTTTTTAAAGACAAAACCCTCCAAAAACAGGAGCAATTTGATTTTCTTCCCATAACTAGTTCTAAAATTTTAAGACTTTCACTGCAGGGTCCTGAAAGGGGTTCATAACAGTTTAAGGATGTTACTCAAATATTCTTCCAGTAACTAAAACTAAGCCATTATTTCACTCTCTGTAGCATTCTGTGGAAACATATATTTCATTTTTATATATTTTTACAGGTAAGGCTCAAAAAGGTCCTTTAAACATCTGAAGATACGCAAGATAAAGGGAGGTTCCTACCTCTGAAAATGTGGTTTGAAAGCTGCAGCTTCAACAGCTGTAAATAGCACTTTATGTCTATATACATTCAGATTTTAACCTCGGATGTTCCTTAAGTGCTTCACTTGGCTTTCTGTGAGTCCACATTTTGCCAGCCACTGGTCCAGCTGTGCTGGGGCCTCTGCTGCTCCTCAAATAATGTGGAGAGGCACATGGCTTTCCCTTAACTTGCAGGAGGACTCTGATTCTGCAGCAGTCCTTAAGGCCTGTTCTGTGGGGATTTTACTGAGAAGCCAGGCTCCTTGTTAGTAGCCACCAAGTTGTCACTTGTCCCAGCACTCCTGCATCTGAGTGGTTTAGTCTTACATGTGACAGGAGCGTGGGGGCAGCTCTCTGTATAACTGATCTTCAACTTCATAGAGAGGATGTGCTTCTGGAAAGTAGAGATTTGTGGGCATAAGCTCCCTGCCAAAGTGATTGCTTTAATTGATAATAATAAAAAAAACCTCCAATGGCTACCAGAATCTTTCCATTTTGAAAAAAAAATTAATCATCCTACATTTCCCCTGGTGCTGCATGGGAAGAACAAGTTGCAAGCCCTGGTTTCGCCACCTCAGCATGGGATTCAGCACTGGAGGTGTTTTCGGGCACAGCCCCTTTCGCATCACTCCCTGCTTTGTAACACCAGGCAGAACTGTGCCTACCTTGTGGATTTGTGGATAACCCTTTGAGATGCTAGAGCATGGATGAAGAATGTAGTCCTCCAGCTCTGTTTCCTAAGGGAAAAGATGGTTCCTAGGACTAGGTACTTTATTGTTACATAATGCAAAATCTAATTTGAAAATGTCTGTTTCTGACTTAAATTTATTATCTACTAATCAGGAATTATTGCTTTCTCAAAGATCTCAGAGTTATTTGGTCATTTAGAGCTTTTTCTTCTTGGTTTTTCATCAATATTTTATGTTTGGCATTTTGCTGTCACTTACACATAGTTTTGAAAATGGAAGCATGTAGCAGATAATCAGTTTAGAAGGAGCAAAGCCAAAATGTGGTCAGTCAATTTACACCTGTATTTAACGTTCACCCTCTTATTTAATATCATACTCAATTAATGTAATAAATAGGAAATGGTACACTGCCTGCCATCTGGTTCATCACTGGAAATTTAGCTTTAATGAAGGATTTACCAAGGACCTTGACATGCAGATGAGCTCCTTATATGAAGTTCTGGTTTAGCAAACTGTTTTCTGAGGAGGATATGTCATGTTGTAATACAGAACATTATGTAGTTACATAACTCAGGCTAAGTCAGAGCTATTGCAGATCCATGTTTCTCAGACTTAGAAAGCAGAGAATGATATGGCTCTTTCCTGCTTTTATCTACACCATTAGATGCTTCCCAAGCTCTGCCAGTAGGAAAGATCATCTTTTGGCTTCCAGGAGCCCAAACGGGAGAATGATTGCTATAATCTATTGTTCTCCCTTTTGGAGAAGCTATACAACAAGGTGAAAGTAATGAGTTCAGGATCAACACTTGAATTTGGTCATTTGTGGACCACTTTAATCAGTATTTTCACGTCTCGCTCACCTTCCTGTATGACATCTTATAATAGAAGCAAAATATTTCCCTGCATTAGCTGTTACAGCCCTACTAGTGATTCTGATTATCAACAAAATAATTTTAAACATTTAAATATTGAAGCTATGTATTTGTCATCTGACTTAAGATTTTCCTTTCAATATTTTTCTCTATCTGTGCATTTTTTGTATTTATTTTACCCCTTGAAATCTACCTCTTCACATAGAAGTTCTTTGATTCAGTGACTACAGATACTGTATTGAAAAGAGCTAGGCACATTTTTTTTAAATTTACACAATAAAAACAGCTGCTGAGTTCCCTCTTGAGAGGGACTGAGAATGTCTAGTTCCTCTCCTAGCAGTGCTGTTGGCAGGTACAAAGCATGTCTGGGATTTGAATGGTTATAATGATTATACTGAGAATCCTAAAGCCTCAGAAATTTTAGAAGATGGAGAATCTAGAAAGTGCAGATGTCTGAAACGTCATTATGATGAGTGCACACTGTAAAAGCCAAATCAAAAGGAGTTCAGAGAGATTCTAACAGCTTCTTTGCATGCACCACATTTTAGATGGGTAGCTCTCACAAAACTTTGAACATTTCAGTATTCATTAAGTCACATGGAAACACCTGATTTTTTGATAGTGTTTATAGAGTTTTATACAAGATCTTAAAATTTTACCTTAAAATTATTAGTTTTGTAAACACTAGACTTGAATGTATATTGTTGCACTGGTCACCTGGGTGTGAGGGAGATACCTATAGACAACACTGACCTTGATTTGCTATGGGGCAAACATGCAGTCTGAGATGCAGCTTACCAGTTTGGAGAGGGGCTGGAGGAGAAGAGAGGAGCTGCCTTCCATAGCAAGGGACTGCAAAAAGACTGGAAGAAAAGGAGTGAAATATTCTTTGTCCTTAATTCAGTGAGTTCTTAGTATAAATTGAACTTTTCATTGTTTTTTTTGCATTTTTATCGTTTTTATGTTTGCCTTTTCAATAGGAAACCTTGGGATTTTTAGGTTTTTAATATTGCTGTCACTCACTGAAGTTGCACTATTTAATTGTTGTTAAATGTTCTGAAGGCTCTGAACTCCTAAATGGAGTTGATGTACTCAGTAAAGGTCCAGCAGAAGAGGAGGGTTGTTTTTATTGTAAAAATTACGACAATCAATTATTAATAAAATATAAAGACAACATGGTGATAAAATTATAAAACTGGGATTTTGAATGATTGCTGTACTATTCATTGACTTTTTTTTTGGAAAAAAACTTGAATGAGTTGGGTTTTTTAATTGTTTAGAATTTATTCTAGTCACTGCAAAATTGTTCTTTTTTTAAACTGTAAATCAAAGGAAAAAGAAATTCTCCACAGATGTTGTATGTGTTTGATGTATTAGACACATTTTTGCAGTATACTGCCTGAAATCTAGGGAGTTCATTAACTCGCAAGTTGCTGCCTGGGAGGGAAGCAGTCATATTTCCCAAGCTGATCTGCCTGTCCCCTGGCTGGGGGATGTGTTAGGGCAGCCTTTGTCCTCCCTTGTATTTGGCTGGCTGTGGAGAAAGGGGAATTCCTTCAAACTGAAGGGCTGTTCCTGCTTCTCCCCTGACAGCATCTGTTATTTAGTTAACCTGATAGTCTGTGGCTTGCTGCTTCCCATCGTACAGGCAGGGATGACGACAGATGAGAGCTGGTGCTCTGCAGCAGTCCCCAAGACCCCAGCCCACAGTGCTGAAGTCACTGGCATTAGCACAAACTTCAGAGAGAGGGACAAGGTCCACAGCTTTGGGAAAGAATCAGAGATACAGCCTTTCACCCTGAGCCAAGTAAAGCAGTTGTCTAAATAACGTTTGCTCTGTGAGGGACCTCTCTGTGAGTATTTTTGGACACATCTGTCCCAGCAGAGCACTGCTGCAGGACTTCAGCAGTGAGAGCAGGGCAATGAGCCTGGGCACCAGTCAAGTGGGATTCCTTAAGGATGTTAATGCCACCCCTCCCAATTAGCCAAGAAAGGCAAATAAAGCAATACAGCATGGCAAGAGATGTCCAAACCTCATGTCATCTGTAAGTCATCTGTATCTAGTCTCTTGCCATTAAGAAGAGTCAGTAAAATATCATCTCTCTGTATTTCCCTACCACTGATCTCCAGAAAAGAGGCTCCACTCAGGGGAAGTTGAGCCTTCTCTGTGACTATCCTGACACAGCGAGCTTCAGCATCATTTGGGGATTTGAGCTGTGACTGTGTGAATGACAGAAAATCTCATGTGTATTCTCAGTGGGGAACTAGCTGAAAAACCCTGAATGAGGAGGTTGTGGTTGTTTGTAAAAGATACAGGCAGCACATCACCTGCTTCCTCCTGTCACTCCTGGGATGGATCACTTAAATTCACTGTGGCTCATTTTTCCCCCTCAAAAAGTGAAGCTGGTTTAGAATTTCATAGCCCTGAGGATAAATAACATCCATAACCTTGAGCTGTAGTTTGTCATACTCACCGGTACCCGACTGGGATTTCAGACATTGCTTTTGGTCTATAAAATGTGAAATGGTTTGCTTGTGAGACAGCCCCCACTCCCCACAAGGTGCTGCTGGCATCCAGTTCCTGGGGACACCAGGTGGAGCAGAGTGTTTGCATTAGGAAGGATTCATCCCCCTGCTTGACATAAATCTCTCACTTGCAAACTCCTTCCACCTCTGGATCTGTGGGGGCTTACGAGAAATTGCTGCATTCACATTACAGGAGAATTACCAAAACCCCAGTAATAAAGGATGCTGAGAGTCAGAGATGGGTTTTACTTCTCTGTTGTTGTTTGAATTGCAACAAGCTAATTTGGGAAATACCAGCCACTATAAACTATGAGATGCAATCACCAAACAGCTGACAGTGACCTTCTTGAATGCAGTGGTGCCTGCTCCCATTCCCTTTTCCTTTTGATCCTATTAGCAATGTTTCAGCCCATGTCACTGTTTTCTCAAATGAAGGTTCAATATTTGAAGTAACTTGGAACAAGGCATTCTCTTCTAATAACTGCATTAAAAAGAATAGTTTCTTCATTTACTCTTTCATGTACTAGGAGTAAAGGTGTAGTGATCCATTCTGGTAAGATTGCCTTCCTTTAAGCCAAAGGGTGTCAAACAAACAACCAAGTTTGCACTACTTTGTAGAAAACTACAAAAGGGCTCCAATGGGAAAAAGATTGCTGTCAGACATTGTTTTATGTTAAAAATACAGTTCTTTTGTCTAATGATGAACTGTAGAGAATTCCAGAGGGAGGGATTAATAGATGACATTTACATTCATTCGTATATTAGAGGCATGTATGAAAAAGGAATAAAAAAAATATCAAAGGAATGTGTACTGGTAAAACTGTGGAAGGTTGCTGCTTTTATTTCAGATCAGAAGAGTTCATGAATCCAGAGCTCATCTCTTTTTTCCAAATACATGTCTACTAAGAGATAATGCCTTTCTCTAAGAGCTTCATTTTTCTTATTAAACTAGAACATTTTTTTTGCTTCAGGTGTTATTTTCTTTTAGATCTGTGATGGGTGTAAATAAGGTAATGGAATAACTGATTTACAGTAGCTGTGATCCAGCTCCTCCTTTGAAAATGCAAATAGTTCCTCTGGTATTGGCCTCATGAAGACTAATAGCAGTAAATACACAGAGCCTTGCAGTAAATGCGAAGTCAGCCTTGGCTCAAGCAAAGGCCGGCTCCAGTATTTTAATTAGCATTAATTCTAATTACTTCATGGCACATCCCTGGGGTTTTTTCATTTTGTGTTGCCATGATGAAACACATGGCAGATGCATTTCTCGGTCTGTTAGCACCTTGCAATGAGCCATTAACACATGTTACTGTTTTCTTCCTCTGCGTCTTTCTCCCAGGAATTATGTCTGACCACCAGTTTGGAAACCAGTTCATGTGCAGCGTGGTTGCGTCCCATGTGAGCCATCTCCCAACCACAAACCTCAGTTTTGTCTGGATTGCTCCACCTGCAGGGACGGGCTGTGTCAACTTCATGTACGTATACACGCCAAGCCATGAGCAGATAATCTCTCTGGAGATAATGAAATGATCTAACCTGCTCACTCTGCCTGGATAAAAGAGTCAGTCAGAGTACACTGCCAAGTGTAGACTTTAATTTGAAGTAAGAATATTGAGTTCTTCCTGGCTGAAGAGTTTCTGTGCATATTAGGACTTCTTATTTTCAAAGCATGTAGGAAGTCTAGCATTTAATTCTTCTTAGTAATTAATCATATCATTGATCCTTTTAAGTATATAGATCATTTGCACTGACCCAGTCTTTTAACTGTTGCATTTAATATGAGTTAGAACATCACACAAATATATTATTCAGATTGTAAGCATCAATATAAAATGCAAGTATTTGAGAGTAGCCATACTCAAGTATTTATTCTCAAAAAACACTCT
>NW_008246057.1:2022968-2057767 GCF_000691975.1 Corvus brachyrhynchos | reverse complement strand
TGACCAGGAGGGTTTTTTTGGTAATTTGTTTTAAAGACATAAGTTACCTTTGATGATTTAGTACCAAATAAAGTTCCAACAAAATAGCTTAACTTGAATTATTAGCATATATATTACTATATTTTACCTTCAAGTAATTTCTAATGATTTGTCCCAGAATTTTGGTAGACCAGATTTGAGTGAGAAAATACACCAAGAATGCAGTCAAAAGCAGAAAATGTTTGAAGTCTGACATTTTCAAAGAAAAAAAAGGCAGACTGCACCCTAATTCAACAAGTGAATAATTGCAGCATTTCAGAGGCCTTTTCTGTGTTTTTGTGGCTGTCCTGTTGTCAAAACAAACCTTCTTCTGAGTATTATTCCCTTTCAATCTATGCTGGGAAGCAGCAGGTAAGTGCCCCACATAACCAGGTCGTTTTACTGCTGTAAAAAATAAAAAATGAGCGACTGAATTCTTTGAGAACATAAGTTGTTGATGGTGAGCACAGTACCTGTAGATTGATTTACCTGTGGCTTTGATATTTCCCCTTACCTACATAATGCACTTTTTTTGCCTGTACTGTCAGGATACATTATTTATTAGCTGTGATGGCAATGTCAAGACATTTTTGTTTCTAGCTCTCTTGTCTTCTAAACATCTAATAGTAAATTGAGAAAAAAAATGTCTTTATGAGTGGTAACTGAATTGTGAGAGTGTATTTGTTGTATATACAACAGTTGTATATACCTTGAGGAAATCTGTCAGCTATGGGGTTTATAGGTCCTTTAATTCCTTTCTAGAGATACTTTTCTTTGTTGATCAAGTTGAAGCAGCTAAAATTTGTTCTTTGAGCTACCTGTACATCTTCTCTGTGTGCTCGTGCTTACTCCCTTTCTTTCTTGAATTTTTTGGTTTTCCTGGTATTCAAGAAATAATTGTTGAATTGTGGTCCTAACTTGCACAGTGACTGTGAATGTATTTGTTTTTGAGAAGTAATCCTCCATTGTGAGTTTTGAGGTCAGTTTCTAACCAGTCATTCATTTTCCTGTGGCCGATTTTTTCCATGGTTTTGTAATGGGTTTTTGTTCATGTTTGTCATTGTTGAAGAAGAGCTGACGAGTAGCTCTACAGAAATACAAATACTACTATGAATGCCGATTCTCATTTCTCAGTTGAAGGAAATATAAAGAGGAGAAATATGTTTTACCTCTAATCCTCCTCCTCAATTTTTCTTCAGCTGCCCACACTTTCTTGCCTCAGTTGGTGTTTCTCCTGCTTACTAAATCACAAGTTGCAGTAAACAAAGCTATTTTTGTTGTGCCATGTTAGCCTGCCTACCTTACCCAGTTCCCTGAATTCAAGAGTTCCAGAGGACTCTATCTTGTTTGTCTTCCTTTTTGCCTTTATAGCAAATAATAAACAAGATATTTTTAACACTGTAAATTTAACATAAAGTTTAAATTTAGTATAGATTACATTTAATATATAAATTGAATTATTTTTTGTTTAACTAGTGTAAATTGAAAGTATTTACAAAAAACACCAGAATTCATAGACTCTGACAAGAGTGCAGTATAGGTAAGCACTTCCTATACTGTTTGTTGCCAATATGTCTGTGATTCAGATCAGCTCATTAGTCTTCGACCTCTCTGGGGATGGATAATAAGGTTATTAATTAACATTAGCTTTGACGTGCAATTTTTGAGTCTTGATACCTGTCCCTGGACAATTCTCTGGAGGAACTGGACAAAGGTCACCAGACAAACCTCTCACAGGCCAATGCACAGATAGCTTTTATTAACTGCACACACTGTTGACTGTTCTGGCTTCCACTGTAATGATGGAATTCGGTGGATACGACACGGAGAGGTCACAACCCTGTAAACATCGTGGGCAAAATTCCCATTCTCTTCATCTGCGCTTTTTGGTGTGTTCCTCTAGAGCTCAGTCCTGAAAAAGACAGAAGCCATCAGAAACAAGATTCGTGCAGTGATGCTGCCAGCCTGTTCTTCTTCAGCTCTTGTATCCATTGGTAACCAAACGAACATGACAAAGGAGTTGAGATATCAAGATACTAAGTTTCATAAAATCAGTAGCCTGGCAGACCATTTATACCAGTAAATCTAGACATTCCCAGCAACAATCCTGCCTGCTACAACACAGTTTGTTTATAAACTGCCAGAAATATTCCTCCTGTAAATCTGTCAGTCTCCAGTTCCCAGTCTACTCTGCATTTCCCAGTCACAGTGAAGGAGGATGGCTCCTGGCCACATTTAGGTTACTTAAAAAGCCAGTGAGGGACACACAAGGTATTGCTGTGTTCCAGGATGGGAGGACGAGGAAAACTTTCATGTTCTGGGATAAAGGGATGTAGGAATGCTGTGGGGAGGAATGTGGGGCACAGATCTGCAAGGAAGATGAGCTTATTTCTGTGTATGTGAGATGCAGGGGCACAGAAAATTGGGATTTACACCTCGCACACCAGCTTGCCAGCACAGCTCTCAGCTTCTTCCCCACCCCAATATTCCTCATCTCTGCAGTTTGATGCAGTCCAGTTATTTACATTGCACACAGCTCTGCGCCACTGCCGGCTCTAAATGCAAGGTTACCTGATGGAGCTTTGCATCTTTCCTTGGCTCAGTGTTTCACTCAACAAGACTGCTCCCCAGTTTCACCAGGAAAAGGGATGATGTAGAGCCCTGTGCTCCATGGGGTGGCTGGAGCCAACCTATTTCTGTGCAGAATGAGGCAATAGCCATTTTTTTACACGAGTTGTGTGCAAACTTATTTTCACTCTGTTGGGTTTTTTTCCTTGAAGTACTTTATTGTGGCTACTAAATAAATATTAAAAGTACCTTTTTATGAAATACACTTCTAAGAGAAACACTAAAAGCTGTTGGTGTTCCTGTAGTACATCTTGGTGTAATTCTTTAGCATGTTTTCACCATAGATACCTCCAACTGAGTTGAGGAAATAAAAGCTAAAGTGCATCATTTGTTGCAGAATAGTTTTCTTAGCAATAACTTAGGACTATGTTAAATAGGTATTGAGCACCAGGGCCTCCCAAGCAAATTGCCAGGATCTGTAAACGCTCTCTACCACCACAAAATAGTAGGTCCTCCTTTACACTAACAAGTAATTTCTCTGATTGTGTGCAAATTTGTAAAATATTATCTTCATAATCCTTCAGCTAGGTTTCGTGGTTTGTAATTTCTGCTCTAAGCTCACACTAACCTAGTTAAAGCTCAGCCTGACAGCAGGGATAATAATGGCTGTTAAGCAGGGTGGCATGCTGGGCTGCATCTTAGGTTGTTAAGCCTGTTGTTTTATAGATGGCTTAACTTACTAGTTTGCAAAAGTGATAAAGCTGACCTAAATAGCAAAAGCATATTGTGTTTTGACCACCAGTGGGGTTTATTGCAGAAGTTCCAGCTATTATATTAAATAGAATTGTAGGCTGTAGAATATACCTAGAAAAAAAAGTATTTATCTTATGTAACCATTTATGTCAGTCATTGAACAGGTGTCTAATAATTATGATTGTGTCTATATATTCACTATAACTTCTAGTAACAGAAGACTGGACTTCTGTAAAGCTGTCTGCCTGAGTCTGTAGGCAGTGTCTAATAAGCTAGTAAGTACTAAAAGGCCCAGTCACATCTTATGTGACACTAATTAGCACAGCTTATGGTGCAAACGACTCAATTGGAATGGGAATAGCTGTGGTGGTGTCCCTGTATGAAGACAGAGGTAAGACAGCTGTGGTGGCCGAGGCAGGGCACTGGTACATTGCTTCTGTTGAGGCAGCAGCAGCTGATCCTCAGTGCAGCTCCTGGAAAAAGTCTGGGACTGAATGCTGAGGCAGACAGCTGAACTGTTGGAAGGTATTTTCAAGAAAGGAGATGTGTTGTTCACTGAGAGCATGCCTCTGCCCATAATCACCTCAAGTTACAACTTCTTTCTGGGAAGTTTGAAGTACCCTGTTCCAGAACCAGTCTTCTCATGCCCATGTGTTTAAGCCTGTCTCAGGAACTGGCAATGGTGTTAATGCATGAACTCAAAATATCATGCTGTACAAACACTACAGAACATAAAGACTGTGATTGAGAGACTTGGTTACCTATTTAAAGCATTTATAGAAAACCTATGATAATAAGTATGGAAATATTGAATAAACATCCAAGAAGATTACATGCTTTGCTATATTAGTCCTCTAGCCAGGGTGGGAAAGGTCTCTTGTCTGAAGGAAACACATTCCCCTGGTAAACCACTTAGCTAAACTGGCATTTAAGACACTGTTTACTGTGGTTTTTTCAATTGTTTGTAAGAAATACAAAGGATAAGCTTCAAGATTAAGTACACAATTATGTTTGTACACAATGATAACACACACCAATAATAACATAAAAGTAAACAGAAAATAACATCTATCAGAATTGAGGTCCCTTAGGTCCCTTGCATTTATATATAATCAACTCTTAATTATATGGTCATGTAAGTTTTCTCCCTCATATTTGCATGATGACACAGAATTGTACACTGAAATACATTGTTGTTCGCAGCATCCTAGTTGCTGCCATGATCTGAAATCTGTGCATTCAGTTGAGGAGTGTGCCATAACACATATGGAAACCTTAATGTACAGACAGCCTTGACTTTGGGGTTTTGTAAAGAAGCAGCTCCCTGCTTCAGATAAATGCTGCATTCCTCTTCCTACTCTTTACTGCAACAAAAGGGTGAAGCCAGATATTCCATAGCACTCTTTGTGATATTGGTGTGGACTCTGGATCAGGGATTGTACAGGCAGCACCAAATAAGAGATAGTCATTGTTTACAGTCAGGGTAGTTCCAACATTAGCCCAGTGTTGCAGTCATTTTTATTTTTCCATATTGCTTATAACTTATGCCTTGTAGAAAAAAAAAGTAATCAGTAATTGTTCCTTGCTGGGGTGTCAGTTTAGTGGAACTATGAAGAAAAATTACTCCTTTGCTTGGTTTTCCACTTCCCTGAGTAGAGGCATTGTTGTGCCGTCAATCAACATTATGTGTAATATTCTGAAAATCACGAGCCAATATTTGATTCCTATCTTGGCTCTGCTCTCATGTCCCATTTTGATGTGGTGCCCAGATTACCTCGTTCATCTTCTCTGTTAATTTCCAGTGCCATGCAAACACTGTGCATGGAATCATTGTGGCTCCTCTAACTATGACCTCAAACAGCAAAGACTCATCTGACTATGAAGAATTAGATTTAACTTGTCTGTTAGTTTTGTCTGTTTTGTGTAAAGCTGACAGAGCTAACTAATGAGAAATTGTGGGTGTTTACAGAAACTTTTTTGACAGAAGATGTAACACAAAGGGTACTGTTGCTGCCTGTTCTGAGCTTCCCCTCCCCCTCCCCAACACACTTGCCTCTGCCATGTGCTCTGAACTCCTTTGTTCCAAAGCGCGGGCAAAACTAAATGTAACTCAAACTCTTCAGCAGTGTCTGATTGGCCGGTCACCCTGGGCCTGCCTCCAGTCCTCCCCTTTCCCATTCTCCGAATAAAAGAAAGGACCAAGGCAGGGCCCGCTCTCTCTGGCTTTGCAACTCTTTCTGCGAACGTCTCTTGTTGTCTGTTTCTTTTGAAAAGTTTTAACTGCGGGCAATTAGGCAGGTCGAGAGCTGTATTTCTCCCTCTTTGATTCTGCTGGTGGTATCAGCTTTGCAGTTACCATTTGCTGCTTTTGGAGCTACTGAAATGCTGGATTGCCTGTGCTACCTCTCTAGGCTGCCTGAGACTTTCCAAGGCATTGAACTACGAGCCTAGCCGGTAAAAAAGCTGAAAGGATACTTCCACAGGGTACCATGATGGGGAGTATTCAAAAGTGTTCAGAGCAAAGCAACAAAACCATGAGAGAGGATGAAAGCTGGTTGCACCTAACCTTCCACTCCTTAACAGGGGTTTTCAGTTGTTTTCAACTGGATATAGGATATGTAGGTAGGTATTTATGTGAGCTGCATGTCTGTAAGTCCCCTGAGGGTTAATGGATGTGCAATCTGGTTCCACAGACATCCAGGGTCTGACATTCAGTTCTACATCTAGGGAGAGGTACCTGCAGGGTTAGAAGGTCTCTATACCTCTACTAGCTTCCTTACGGTATTTCAAATTATTTTAACACTTCTAGGCAGCAGAATTAAGACCTAGATCTCCACTGACCAGAATGGATCAGTAGCTACATAGCTTGCTCGTAGACCTTTATATAGGCCTATATTTTAAGATTTTTTAAATGTGAACTGGAATCCCACCCAGACAGACTCAGCTGCCTAAACATAAGCATCCTGTACCAACTCATGAAAATGATTTTTTCCTCCCCACCACCCTTAACAGTAAGTAATTTGTCTGTGTCAAGAATTTCCAACGAGTGGGCTATTCAGCAGTTGAAATCTGCTAAAAGGCATGAATAAAAATGGCAACTTTGTAAAGTTCATAAAATCTTGCAATTTTTTTCCTTTTTCCTTGGAGGTGAAATTTGTTGTATAATATTCTCTCAGATGACTGATACTCCTACTAAAAGCCCACTTTAATGAGAGGACTGCTCAGTTTTTAACCTTTTTTCCAAGTTTGTAGACAGCAGGCCATTTGTGATTTTAGACTCCTCATGCTGTGTAGTAGGTATAAGAAAACAAAGCCAGAAAAAAAATGGTTATGTGAGCATGTGTTTAAAGTAAAAGCACAGGAAAATTCTATTGGTGTTAGTTGAACTTAATTCCAAAGACAAGCAAGAAACATAAAATGCTACTTCTGTCAATGTTGTGCAATGCCAGAGTAGAAACTGCAATATTACACAATATTAGGATGGTTTCTT
This sequence comes from Corvus brachyrhynchos, assembly GCF_000691975.1. NCBI lineage: Eukaryota > Metazoa > Chordata > Aves > Passeriformes > Corvidae > Corvus > Corvus brachyrhynchos. The sequence goes on along the minus strand of NW_008246057.1, from coordinate 2,050,938 downwards.
TTCTTTGTGTGATGGAAATTTATTATATCACATATTTGTAGTGTATGATAGCAGAAGGAAGCTCAGTATAGCCTTTGGCTTCTCTGTTAAGGTTTCCTTGTGGCTTCATATTGGACTCTGGCACCTCCTGCATGAAATAAAATGAAATTTAGTAATTTTCTACTGGTATTATGTAAATAATAAAAAGGTCATGGTGAGAATTACTTCCCTTCTTACAAATGTTCATTTAGCAATTCTAGAATCAATTCTAGAGATTAGATTTTACTTTCTTCCCTTTCTGCACAACATCCTCATTATTTTTGTGCACGAGACCATCAATTCACAATCTGTGAATCAGTTATCAGTAATTGTGTTTAAAATTCGTACTTGAATTTTGATAAAAATATCTCTGAAATTTACCCTCAGGGTGATTTTTCGGAATGTATTTTAGTTCATCAACAGCATAAACCTTTGTTTCATTCAAAGCATTGCTTTGTCTTCCCCTTTTCTCAAAATGGCTTAATTTTGAAAACATGACTGGAGTACAGAATATATTGCACACATACCCAACATTTTGTCTCCACTAACAGGCTTTCCTCTGTATCAGAGCAGTTGAATGAAACGTCTTTTGCCAAGTAGTAATGAGAACAATAACAAACCTTTCAAAATGATATCCTGAAATAGCCACAAACCAGTTTGGGGGAGTTGTTTTGGAATGTTAGCTATAGAAAGAGTGAGCACTAAACATGTGGGGAACCATTCTCTGCAGGTAGATATATAGTGCGTAAAACACGAATACAAGCAAAAGCAGAGGACAATTGTAAGAGATGTTATAGAGAGAGAAACTGTCCATGCAGACAAGCCTGTAAAACTAAATACCATGTCTGCATGGAAGTCCCTGGTAACTCTGGAATGTCTCCTGGTGGACTGATCATTTCAATGCCATGTCTTAAGCAGAGAATGTGTCCAGTGCATGAATGAGCTGGAGTTAAGTGCATTGTCTTGTTTTTGGGAAGTCCTTAACTTCTTGCTAAATGCCTTGGTGAAGACCTCAATCCTGCAGGGTGCTGAGCACTGGCCTTGACCCAGCAGAGCAATCATGCTTGCTCATGCTGTCATCAAAGGCACAGACAACACTTTCTGTATTTTTTAAAATTCATGCCTTCAGATTATTTGTTTGAATTCTGCTTTGTTTGTGTACACAGGCAAGGACATATAAGGATGTTCTGACCATACTCTTAGTTCACACAAATTAACTTCTTTTTCTCACCTTGTTTATTTGGAAGAACTTTAATAGAGTGATCTACAAAGTGTTATGTAGACACGCAGTAATATTCAGAATTCTCCCTTTGTCTGTATAACAACGGTCTCCTCACAGTGAGTTCTAGTAAAAGTTTAAAAACAAAAAAGAAAGGAAGCCTTAACTTGAAGATATCAAAAACATTTGTTCAGCTTTTTCTGACCTCCTGCTGGGAAGTTTTGAATTTGAGTGTTCAGGATGACCATGACCTCAAATTAGGTGACAGAATGAACTCTCTTGTACAGGAGAGTTATCACCTAGAAGAAGACTTGAAGATGCTACACTATTATTCAAATAATAATACATTTTTATTTAAAAGCATATTATTGAAGTATTTCATATACCATTTTGCGGCTGTTGTTGTTGATTAATGGCTGTTTTCAATACATATTTTACAGGTACCATGGCACTGTAACATTGGTTTTGGGTTGATGGCATTGTTTTCCTTACTGTTTTGGAGTGGCTCGAATCTTTTTAGTTCTTACTAGAAATGTAACAAATAAATTTTCTGTTATAGCCTTCCGAATATCCCTCTTAGATCAACATAAGCTGTTTAGCACAAGTAGTAATGTACATTCATTTGAGCCATTTTCTGTGAAAAATGCATTTTAAAAGTCTTAAAGAGTAAGAAGGTCTCCAGCAATCTCTGCGATTTCCCACCCAAATAGGGAAGAGTTTAAAATAACAATTTTGAAGAAATGAATAATGGAAGAAAGTCATTCTCTGTCTTTATTTTCTGTACCTCAGCAGTCTGAGGTAGAATTTTGCCTGCATTGAACACATTGCTGCAGTCAGGAACTAAAAACATGCTACACAAATTCAGCCAGCTCCTATCACCATTAGTGTTTATGCAAAGCATTATAACTTATATGAACAAATTACTTTGCAGAACCTACTTACACATTCAAAGAGCAGTGTCCTAAACTTCCTAAAATACAAAAAATAAACAGTAGAAACACTTCCAACCAATATCACAGACAGTTTGGCAAAGCAGTGAAGATGTCAGGGCCATAATTTGAATGATGGTTTTAACACGCAAATAGAGAGAGAATATGTATGGTGAGTTAAGCAGCATAAAGCTTTTCTTCTAAATCCAGATGTAGGCATTAACTCGCATATTTGAGATGGCATGCTTATTTGCTAAGTGCAAAGATGGCTAGAAAAAGGCTTTCCCGACTGATGATAAAAGCTGGAGTACTCTTTAATTTTGGTTACTGCCAAGCTTATTTCAACAACCACAATAGTTACTTGGCTTCATACCAAGAAGTGGCAATACAGTACTTACATGTCTATGGATCAAAATTAGATGAAAAATTGCTGTTTCTCATCTCCAAAGCCATTTGCCACACATTATATGGGCCTCAAGATGCCTTTTGTAATATGTGATAACAGAGCCAACTGAAGCATCTGCCTGGGAAGAGATTACTTTAATTATGGACTCAATGTCCTATTTTCTGCTAGTGTTCCCCAGAGAATTTCTTACTGCTGGATGAGAGGTGTTATGATGCACATTAAAACCTACAAGTCAAACAAAAGAGGTTGTAAAAGTGAGACAAGGACACCTGTAGAGACCCCAGTCTTGTATTCAATGGCTAAAAAAATAGCCCTGAATTCTGTGATGATAACTTTTTAATTAATCTAACACCTGTTAAAACACATTTCCAAAATATGTAAAAAAAGAATGATAAAAAAGCTTGCCTTTTTTTCCTTATCCTACGATGTTTTGTAAAATTGATCAATCCGTAGAAGTTTTTAAAATGCTCATGTTTTCCTTTTAGTTTTTTCAGTATAGTAGTTACTAATGATGTAGTGTGGAAAATGCAGCAAAGAGGTTTCTTGTTAGCTTCTATTTTTGTAACATGCGAAGTTTCTTGTCATTAAGAATTCATTTGCCTTCTGCTGTAGTGTCATTGATCACAATTAACTCACTTGATATTAAAGTGGATGTGCTGTATGCTCCTATAGAAATTCTGTGTAAATCACCATTGATTTAGCACAGTTTAATGGATACTTAAAATATTTGTCATTCTCTCTTCATCAATTAGAAGAAAGCCTAGAGATCTTCATTAGCAGCTGCTGCAATGATGAGATAAAAGTTTTTCTTTACACAAAATACGATGGAAGAGCTGTAAAGATAGCTTGAAGATGCTGTGACAGCATGTGAAGTACTGGGAAATTTTCTCAGAATTTGGAAATTTGCCAAAATTAAAAGGGAAAATGACATCTCTATAAGATACTGAACTTTAAAAACAAAGCAAAACAACAACAAACAAAATAAACCAAAAACTATTTGAAGTGTATTTAAAATAGAGGGCCATATCTGCCTCTTTGATTTTGTACAATTATTAGAAAGGTTTATTCTCTTAAAAAGAGTGAAAGCAATGCTCATCCTTTACAAATACTATCAACAAACATTAGGGATTTTTCAGTGTGCTGATTTTATAGTAACTGTCTCTAGTGAAGCCCAACCAAGTCTGAAAAGAATGTTAAATGGTCAGTACTTCCCTGGTCTGGGGGAAGGGAGTATGGAGATCTCATAGCATAGCAAATGAAAACAATTACCTACCCCTGCAGCTTCCAGCCCCAGGAGGAGCTTGTCAGGTAGGGGTCACCACATGTGTCTCTTCTTCCAACACCATTTCAGATGCCTGGGGAATACCTGCTCCAAGCCTGGTCTCTGCTGCTATATAGGCTAAGTTTGTAAACCCAGTCACAGCATGATGTGCTGGTGGCTCTGGCTCAAATATACCTGACCTGCATCTGCAGGGTTGAATTTGGGTTTGGAAGTGGTGGCACCTGTTGTGTCTGGGCTGTGGGTATGCTCATTAAGTCTCATGGTGTAAGCTTTAGGAAGTGGTTGGAGAAAGCTGAAATATTGTAGGTGGCTTTGCCTGGAGCCATTCTGGGTTAGGAGGAGATGGAGCTCAGCTCTCTGCTGTGTACAACATGGTGGGACACAGAGACATGTGGCCCCATGGAAGGATTAAGGATTAAATGTTAGATGCTTTTTCCATCTTCTAGGGTTTTCACTGTTGTTGTTTGGGGTTTTTCTTTCTGACTCCTTCCTCTGGCTGTAAGAAGCTGCATGGTGCCAGGGTTTAGTGGAAGGTTTTAGCTCATAAGTAAGCTGGAAAAGCCCTGTTCTGTGAGACCTTGGATCAAGTTGGGAACTGAGTCAATATCAGCTGTTTCCAGGCTCAATGCTTTGCCTTTTGGTTTATTACTGAAAATCTGGAGAAAAGGGTGAATGAATACACATGGCTTAGTGAAGTGACTCAGGCCACTTTGCTTGGTCCTGGATTCAGGACACACAGACATGTGAGAGCATGGCTGGTCAGTTACTGGTGTCCCTTCTGAGATTTTGGGAGAGACCCTTTCCCTTCATCATCTGCGAAAACTACATGTGCCTGAATCCCTATGCCTGGGAAAATTCCAGTACCCATGTACTTCTAGGGCTGGGCTTCCTCAGCTGCTCTCCCAGCTCATGTGCCTTACATACCACCAGATCCCCTTGCGGCAATTGAAGCATGCTGAAAGTCATGTAAAATTTCAGCCCTGATTTCTGCAAGGACAGACATTTCAGCTGTGACACTCTACCTTGCCAGAAGCCATGAAATCTGTTCGGATATTTTCCTGCTTGCCAGGGAGAGCTGACCTTTCCTTCGGGTGAAGTGTCCAGCTCTGGAGCTACTGTTCCTTTTCTCTTGGAACTGGCACTGTGTTGTGAGTCGCCAGTGTTCTTAGCCAGAACTTCATGTTTTAAATAGTATGGGAAATTAGGTCATCATTCTAAATATTTATGTGCAAATTGTTGCCTTTTTTTGTTTCAAAAAAGGCTCCAAAAGGCTGGAGCTCTGCTGTTATTTAACATGATGAAATGTCATTACTTAAGAATGGTATGTCTCCCAGTGGCTTTGAGCACTGGGTTTCTTATTCTGTGGAGCCTTTAACTTGTTAGGGAACTTTTTTTCTGATTGATTTCAGCTTCAAGAGTCCCAGAGTCAGGCAAGTAAAAGGGTGGAAAAGACAACTCTGCATCTGAGTTGCTCCTTGCACTGTCAGCTGATGTTGTCTGTAGCTCACATCTCTCTCCTGCTTAACTTGGCTGTGATTGTAACTGCTCGGAGGTCTCTGCCCATCTGGACTGGAGGCTACAACTGCACTGGGGTGGCTTCTGACTCTTCCACCAGAAGAGATCTGCATCTTGGATTGCATGGGAAGGGGAGGACTTGGTGTTCCAATCCTCCTCTCTCTTTCAAAGCCACATGAGGTGTCCCTTGACTAGAAACCACTAATTTATCATTGTGAGCCATTGTCCATGCTGATGGATGAGGAATGTTGGCTTTATTTCTTATGAGGGGAGAGCAAATAGATCCGGAATCCATGATTACACTGTCCTTGTTCTGAAGTACATCAAGGATACATTACATTTCATCTAGCCTGTGCAAGGATTTCAGTGTCTTTATTAGGGAGTATGAAATGTGGTCTCACAAATATTTCTCCTTGCTGGCATTTTCTCTAATGTAACAGTTCCTCTTTTTTTTTCAATCCCTCTCCAATAATGCACAGAAACATCCATGTCAGTATTTTCTCCTTTTTACGAGGTTCATTCTTAGCTCTCCTGTGGCAGCAACAGATCCATCAATAATGAAAAATTTCATGATCCTGGCAGAGCACTGTGGTGTCCATGAGTCACACTTCAGAAAAGCGCAAGTTATTTAATGTTAAATTTCTAAAATTATTTAATTCTTCATGTATCAGTTAGTACATTTATTTGTACCTTTAAAGACATAACTATTGTGGTACTGAAATCACATCTAAATCTAACTTTACAATGCCATATGGCACAACCTGTAGACACTAAGGCTCTGAGAGTTCATGTATTAGGTTGCCAGACTAATGTGGTGGATAAGTAGATTGTCATAAAAGTAATTAGTTTCAGTGTATGTAGATTGCACTTGGTGTTTTTTGTTGTTAAGCTTTTAAGGGTTGATCTTTTAATGCTTTGCTGTGATACAAAAACAAAGCATCTCACAGGAGGACACTTTACAGTTAAAATTTTCAGTATGTGTTTGCTGAATGAAATAAAAATAACAAAAAAGATTTCACTCTTGCTAATATTTAGGATATGTCAGGAATGTTTTTTGTATTTGTAAGGATATTTCTGTTGTTTATTTGTAACCCACCAGGGATCTAACTAGTAGCTAGATTTGCTGGTTGTGACTATGTTCTGATAGCCAAATACTTTTGGCTACAAACCCTATGGACTAGGAGAAGAAATAAAAAATAAATTTAAAAAATCATAAGCAAGTACTTCTGAGATCAACATACGTCATGCAAATACAACATAGATGGCAACTGGATGGCTGTTATAGTGGTCAGTAAAGGTGGTTAAGTTGCAGTAGCTTAGTTTGGTAAAGGTAATTAATTTGCATCAGCAACTCACTGCTCTTGATGCCTATCTATCTCACAGGTAGTCAAGCTGGATTTCAAGGCTGGGTTTTTGTCTCACTTTTGGCAGCACAGGTTTTCTGTTGGAGAATGTGAATTGGAATGTGAATTCCCAGCTGGAGCTCCCAGGGAGTGCCAAAGCCAGGACAGAGCAGTTAATGGTCCCTTTGACCTGAGAGCCAGTCCTGGAACTGTGCATGCCCTGGATCTCCAAAGGCTGTAGCACATCTTGGGGCTCTCAGCTGCATGGAGCTTTTGTGTGAAGCTGGAAGGTTCAGGAGTACTGAACACCCAGCTCAGGAAAAACAGGGATATTAGCCAAGTTTATTAAGTTTTCATGAGTTTAATTAGATTTCCAGACAGTAATAAAATTAGAGAGTAAGTGAAGCTCAATGTTTGCAAGTGCTGGAAGATTTGCAGTGCCCTGTTTAGCAGTGCTTTAATAGTATCTTTAAACTTTCAAGTTATATTTGAAAAATTAATAAATAGAATTTTAATAAACCCTCTTTCTCTTTTTTTTTTTTTTTGCTTTAAATTGTCAAAATCATGTCATTGAGTCTTATTCAGTCTGTAAAAGTGTGAGCACAGAATACATTTCATGGTTGATTTATGAGCTCCTTGAAAATATGGTTTATAATGAAATTTCGACAGGCCCTTAACAAAATTAGCATAACAAATAGCAATGTAATAATACCTTTCATGTCTGTGCATTCTGCAGATTTGCTGTCAGTGAGCACTTGCCAAAGAGCAGAGCACTTCAAGCCAGGGCTGGGCAGCACACCCAGACAATGCACCCCCAAAAGCTGACTGCCTGGTGCATGGATGTGAAGTTACGAATTCAGAGAGTCTGCATGGGCAAAGTCAAATCAGCAGTAATGTTAGCAAAATAATATCAAACTAAGAATAGCTGTCTGCAGCCACAGAGTTATTGCTGTTATTACTAGGTATTACTAGTTGCTTAGTTATTACTAAGGCAAAACATGAGAAGTGTAGTTTTTGCTACTGGCAGTACTTAATTTCAGGGTTTTGTGAGAATTAGGAAATATAGCTGAGATGGCAGCTAGAAAACTGGTAATGGCTTGGCCTGTCATTGTTCATACAGGGAGTCTGTATTTATACTTTTGAACTTTATTTTGATGAATTTTAGAGTTGAGCCTGGTCTCTACAAACTGGGATCCTGATGCTTTGCCTGTATCTAATGTTTGCAATATATAGGTTTCTGCAGCTGTGTTTCTTTGGAACTTCTTTTTTTTTTTTTTTAATAGAATAACACAAAGCAGGATAACTGGGTCAGAGTCGGTATTTTTTTATGTAGAAAAGTCTGGGCTATGGGCATCTCAGATTCAATGTCCATAACACAAGTGGTTTGCCACTAGGAATTTCGAGGGCATTATACTGACCTCAATCTGCTCATGCAATCACTGAAACAAATTAAAGAGCAAAAGTACTGTGCAGCTGTTAGTATGCCAAGGGATGTTGGAAGCTGTTGAAATACAAAGCAAGAGAACAACAGTGAGTACCATAATCTCTGGTCTCCCAGCAACTGATGCAGAGTTATGGATAGATGAAGCTAAATTTTAGCATTGAGGTTCATATATGCAGAGTATAATTACATTTTTATTCTAAAAATGTTGTTGAAACAATGTTAGACTAAGTGGTTCCTTTTCAAAGGAGAAGTTAAAATGGGAGATATAATTCCAGATGAGATAGTTAGAAAGAACTGTTTACTGTGTTCCTCATTGGCATATTGTTACGATTATTTTGGGAAATACGGAAATGGGTGGGGACACAAAAATACAGTCTAGGAAAGAAAAAAGAGCAGTGAGCTTTTGGTGAGACAGCAAAATTTGTAGGGGTGCAGGTTAAGCCAGGCCTGGGAAGAATTTGTGCAGAAAGTGAGCACCTTGCCTACAGAAATACGGGAAAAGTAGAAACCCTTGAGTGACAACTTTGTTGCTCATACAGAGCTGTTTTCTTCAGTTTTACTGGCATGTCTGTGCCTGTGGCAATCCTCAAATTTCCACTATCAAAATGTCAGTTTAGGAGGTGACTTAGTACTGGAGATTACAGTTTTCTGGGGAGAGGAGCAGAGATAGAGGAGCCAAAACAGTTTGGGAAAGCCCAAACCAAGGCTTGACAGATCCTGTTGTAATAATTCAAGGCATTTTATTTCTTTTACTTAAGCACTGTTGCATAACTAAGGTAAAAAGTGATCATGGAAAGGTTTTATCTTCATGTGTATGAAATGGGGACAGTGTCCATCTCCTGCACTCAGTCTCAGCCTTCAGGTTTCTCACTGTCATTTTTAATGGGAAAATTTGCCCTTGGTGTTAATAGATTAATGGAGGAATAAAACAGCCACCCAAAGTGCAGTAGCATACAAATTGTCAGACTGCTTTTTTCCCTGTTTTTTGACTAGCCAAGCTAAGTATCCTGAAAGAGCAATATATGGGCTTCAGTCAGCATGGTCAGTGCATGGTCCATTAACCAGATTTCTTAGGCTTACAGTCTTACTCTTTTTAGCACAATTACTTTTCTCTCATCATATCCCTTGTAGCCCTTAGCAGATCAACAAGGAGGGAGAGATGATTGCCAGTGAATCAAACTCTTATGGTTGTTACATTCATGACATTGTTCATGAGAAGAGGTCATAATCCAACTCTACAGTTGTTACCTAGCAAATTGTAGACCGTATGAAATTGGGTTTCTAAAAGATTCAAAAACTTTTAACCAGTAAGTATAATTGGAGGTTGCTTTACCATTTCTTAGACACAGGCAGAAAGATATAGAACTCTTGCTGAGTAATTGCAGAAAAGCCAACACTTAAAATATAATTTCCACAAATACTACAAAGTAGATCAGGTTTCTCTGCCAAAGGCTCTCAACCATAACAACTCTTAACAATCTTCAACATCAGATGTTGTGTAAGTTAATCATTCACTGCCCTCCAATTTAAATTTTCTCATGGAAAATGTTTCCTAGTCTCTGTTAGACCAGATTCTGCTGTTATAAATCCCATGCACAGGATGGTATTGTGTGGGTAGAGAGCCTCATGAAGAATATTGTGAGTATTGGTGTACACAGAGGGCATGGGAGCTTCCCATGGGATATGGTGCTGATAACTCACAGTGCAAGAACTCTCAGGACCTGGGTCTTCATATTTAGCTGAAGAGCTGCAACAACACTAGTATTTGTGGGGTGAGCTGCCTGTGCAGTCAGGAGCTTGAGAAGCAGACAGATGAAACACAGGTGCTGGAAGTGGTTTGATACACTGGGTTCTTGGGCTGCTGTGAGGATGACTTAACTGCTATATTGTTTTTGCAGTCTGTGTCTTGTTTTAAAGAAAGAAGGTCTAATCTAAGCCTACTTAATCTGAAGTCTGATATTTATGTTGTGATTTGATAAAATTCCTTGGTCAGAAGTTTCACATTTTTTACTAGAAATGGCAGGTATTTATAATTTGCTGCACAAGTAGTTTTCATGTTTTAGCATAATTTAGAGTGAATTAATGGCTTGTTATTTATTGCCTAATGCTCTGTAGGAGTGATTTATAAAGCCATGCTCTGCACTGCTTGTTACTTTGTATTCTCTGTGTTAGGTGTATCATCAATATCATTAAATGAATTCACAGTGACATTGCTCTGGAACTATGGGTTTTGATACAAGGGTAACAGAACATAAATCAAGAATTATGTTTAATTCATAAGAGGCACCAATCTCTCATTTAAGTGTAGACTGGGCTAGATGGTGTCAAAAATATGCTTTACAATACCTCTTCTGATTGCATTTCAGACCCTCTCTATATGCCCTTATGTTCTCTGCAAGAATAATAGATAGCAATACAGTGCAGTTTGTCAAGTGAATAACATTTCTGGTTTTATATATTTGGGTGCAAATGCTATCATTATTTTTACCACAAGCCAAAAAGGAATATATTTACATGAATATACTTAAAACTATTCTTAAGGGAATCTATAAATTTAAAGACAAGTCTTGCCGATTCTCTGCAATAAATACAATTGTTGACTATTTAAATTTCATTTTTAAAATCCAATACTTTCTAGTATTTCTAAATGTTATTTCTACTTCTAAGCAGAAATATAAATAAACTTTTATTTTAGTCTTTCTTTTCTTAACTCTTTAAATTTCTCTTGAATTAGTACATTGAAATCCAGAGCACTGAAAATCCTATCAGAATATTTAACTAGTATCTGTTTAATCTTTTACAAATTTTATGTATTTCTCTTCCCTTTGGCTTTTGTAAAACAATTATTCTTACAAAGCCTAAATTTAGGATTGGCAATGAAAATGCACTTTCACCTCACTATTACTCCATGTGTATATGAATTCCTGACAATATCATTCACATATAATGGTAATTTTGAAGCAAGAAGATTTAAATCTCTGTGCTTGTGACGCACTTTATTAGAAGTGTTAATTATGCAGGAACCAGGGCTGTCATTTGCTAGAAGTTTTCTCATCACTTTGCTGCAAGAAGGGGGACATGTCCTCTTTGACATTTCTTGGAGTTAACAAAATAGTCATCACATATTTTAAATGGCTGGAAGGAATTACATTCATCAGAGAATACTAATGTTTATATAAATCAAAACTAGAAAAAAAACACGTTTTTTGAAAATGAAAGACTTCTTTTTGTTCACTATTTTAAACATTTGTTCTCAGTGGAAACAAAGGACAATAAAACAAATAGCATATCTCTGGACAAGGAGAGAAATCAGACTTCAGGACCCTTTTGTCCCAGCTTTCATGCTGTGTGCCCTTTCATTAATATTTCCTAATATTTATTAGAATGAGAGAAAAAAATCAATTGAAATAGATTATTAAGTTTTTTACACAAAGCTGGAAGAGGAGTTGGGATTTTAAAAATTTTTACTTAAAAATAAGTTGGAATAGGACATTTGCAATGGATAATTCTACCCAGTTTGTAAACAAAACTTAGATACTCTTCTATAACAAAAGGCATCTACAGATGAAAATTAGAAATTTCCATTAGTATTTTACCCAAATCTTCCAAAAATGCTTCATCCTGTCCACCTGACATCTAGCAGCCTTCCCTCCTATTGTTGTGCTGGGTGATGCTGAGTCTCGGGAAGGTGTGTGGGCTCTGAGGGATCCCTTGGTCTCAGGAGGCTGTGGCCCAGAGGTTTCCAGGTCTTCCCTCCAGCACGTGGGACATCACTCCCATCTCTGCTGGCAGCCATGCCCAAACTGTGGCAGAGTACTTTGGAACGCCTTCTGCTCAGTTTTGCAAAGAAAATGGATATCCTGTTAGTCGTGGCATCCTTAGGCTGGGCAAGGGGTTCTCAGCAAAGACCTGTCATGTACCTACTTAATGTCATTAACATGCTCAAGACCACAGAGCTCCTTTAGGATCAGAGGTTAATGGTGCAAGAATTAACTGCAAGCTCATTTCATCTGCTAGTACTTCTGAAATAACAGTGACTGGGGTAATTTTTCTTCATTATGTGTGTCCTTTGGTTAGGAGGGTGCTGCTTTAAAATGAGTAACTGCTGTACATGGTGACACAGTACAGATCCATTTCATGGGCAACTGTTCAGTTTTCAAACAGTTGCTAATATTAAAATTTTCTGTCACCAGCATTAAAAGGTGCCTGTGTCAGTTAAAAACAGAAAGACAAAACATGCAGGGAAATTCAATTTAATGTAGCCTAAGAAGTATTTCTGGAGTGAAAATGCTGCCTGTCCATCCCTCTTTCTTCCTGCATTAATTATTTCTGAACTTTTAGGTCCATTACAATGAAAGTTGACAGCAGCTTAGGTGCCTTTAATGTATTATTTTGGATGTCTGAATATAGAGGACCGTACTGGGAAGGATTATTATATACAAATGGAGAAGAATTTGCAGCTCAGGCTTGGCAAGAAGCTCCAGCTGAGCACGTGTTTTAGCAAACCCCTCCTCAGCCAGGAGGGGACGGAATTGGGAGATCAAGAGAAAGATGATACCAGTGTGGCTGCAAGTGATGAGCTTTCTATGGGTTGGAAACCACCACTCTTACTTTCGGTGAGGAATGACCATATACACACTCCCACTGCATGGAGGGGCACAGGAAAAGACACTAAGTTAAACCAGCACCAAATACCAAACCTGTACTTGTCATGAAGTCATGAAGCAGAATTGTTCAGCATGCCTGACACCAGGAATGCAGACATGGATTCCTGAGTTCAGGAATGCAAGGCTTTACACAGGATCTTTTTTAAGTATGTTCCCAAAAATTAAAATGGCATTTTCTCATTTACTTTGGTACAAGTTTCAGAAGTCCTAATTGGTAAAAATGTTTTTTCAAACCATGTGTAATATTTTAAAGAGACTATTAAGAAATGTAGGTGTGGTTCATTTAAAATACCATTCAACAAGACAAAGCTTAGCATTTGAAAAGCTGAGATTTTCTGACATTTAATGTATTTTGTTGTGCATAACAAAGCACATGAAGTAGCCTGGAATAAAAGAGCAGTTTCAATCTTGCTTCCTAAAACCAACAGGTCAAAGTTCTTTACCGCATTCTTATTGTAAATTCCTCAAAAGACCAGATACCAGAATAAGAAGTATTGAAGAACAATTTTCTGCAACACTATTGACAGCTGCAAAAAAGTAAGGTATTTCTCTGTAGCAAGACAGCATGAAAATTTTTGTGGTAAGCACAGATGAAAAGATCTGTGAATTAAAACTCAGAAAAGACTCATGTTCTGGTTTACTAAATGTATCTAAAATATTTACGATGTTTTCTATTTCTCTTAGTTTAGGAATTATGAAGTCAGTAATACAGCCAGAACAATGGTCAGGTGGAATGTATATTGAGAGACAGAAATAAATAGACCATTTGAAATTCTTAAGGTAAAAGGTCCATGTTAACACATGTCCACTGGGTATTACTAATACATAAACCCAGGTCTTCTGTTTAAATGCAAGGGATTGGCCTCACATCAATAAAATTAAAAAAAAAAAGAAGGGCAGCAATATCATGTAAGGAATCCAAACTTACTACGAGCTGTTTGACTGAGAGATCCTCAGAAATGGATGTACCTGGAAGCTAAAAGCCATACATCACTAGCTGTATTTTAAAACATTTTAATTTTTGTTTGCAATATACTGTTTTTAACAGTCTTCATACAGGAATAACATAAGAGTTATCTTTGCCAGTGGATGAAGTCTGCCTGTTTTCTTACATGTGTCAAACAAGTGGTACTGCACAGTTAGTGCTGCTATTTCTACAGCATTGTTTTTAGATGCTGTTATTGGATACTTATTTTCTTCTAAAGTTATAATTGTACCTCTGTCATCCACACACCTTCACCAGCTAACAGTTTACTGCTATTCCTTCCATATCTCTCATGGGTCTTGCTTCAATTCTTTTGCCTCACAGCCACATCCATCCCATCCATAGTGACAAGGTACCTTCTAGCTTACGGTATTTTGTTTTTCCATTATAGTTTTTCAAGATTTCAGCCATTCTCTGTGCAGACATGGGATTTTTTTTTTTTCCAGAGACCAGCAGATGGTTGATGATCATTCAAAATGGGAAATTGTTAATTATACTTGTAGTAGTTTTACGTAACTTTTCGTGAAATCTAGTATCTGTTATGAATCCATCCTTGGTCAGGTTTACTTAGACTGCACTGGGAAGATTTATGTCACATATGGGATGTCACTGCTCATTCCAGGGGACTCTGTCTGGAGCCAATACTTGGGACATTTTTGCCAAAGAGAGTGCTCAGAAAACCAAGGTTATAGAAAACCTGTTTGATTTACCCTGACACTTGTAAATTTATCCCAACCAGCTCATGGGAAGTGTCCCTTCCATAAGGGGTAGAGGGAACTGGACTAAATGCAACAGTGGACCTGCTACTCAAAGTTCCTCAGTTGAAGAGGAGAGATTTGCAAGAACAAATTTGTATTTTTTTGGTTTTGTTTACTTGCTGCAGTATTTCACAAAATCTTAAAAACTGCATCACTCGGAAAACCCCATTAAAATATCAGTTATGAGAAGAGAGCCTCTTTTATCGTTAAGTGTTAGCTCAAGTTTGATGTTTTATTAATCAACCATAAACTTCTTAGCTACACAAATTACAGATTAATTTCTCTAATTTCCAGCACCACTCTGTTGTGTACAGCAGCAGATGTGCAAGTCTCTGATGAAAGCCTTCATCTGTAGTACTTGGAATTTGGGATTCCAGACATGGGAATTTGAGCTCCCAAGCAGCATTTCATGTTAAAAAAGCAATAATTATTTGCGTGTATTTGAAAAGTTCACCTTCCTGGCAACTTTACTGAAATGAATTCCCAATGTATTCCTTTTGATTGGAAACTGTCATTAGCAAATAAATGAAGAGTTGAAGTCCGGATGCATTTCACTCAGTATTGCCATTTCTTGTTCACCAGGGACACAGGGAACCCAGTGTTAGTGCTAGAGAATCTCCGAGCATCAACAGGATATTTTCCTACGAAGATTCATTCTAGTGTTATGCTCATTCTGCCAGAGACTTCTGAAAACAAATCTGTGCTCAGAAAACATTAGTCAGTAATAAAAAACCAAGAGCAACCATCTATCCTGGAAGTACTTACATTGTTGCTTAGATTCTCTCTTACTCTGGTTTCTTTCAAGGCTAGGGTTATAAATCTCTTCATTGTTACTTTACTCTAAGAGAAAGGTTTTAGACTTTGATGTCTTTTTTTAATAATGGGTTTAAAGAATTATTATTCACACTGTATCTAAAGAAGATATTATAGCAATGTAGCTTAGCAGGTAATTTGTTTCTGAGTAAGACAAATCATGGATTGTTTCCTAGTGAGAAACATGGATTCAAACTCATTATTGTTGGAACAATATATTATATGGGAGGCTGCTGTCCAAATGAGTTGTAAATTCAGTGTATTTATGCCTGTGTCAAGTGACTGACCAATTCAAGGTGAAGTTCAGACAGCAGATTTTGTTTAACATAATTTTGATAATCCTGTTATCATTTTATTATGCAAAAGCATTTACAAATACCAGAACTATGAGCCTTGACATGCTGTTAGGCAACGTGGTAGAAGGTATAGCAGAGCTGTTTGTGTTTTGTTAGTGTAATTGACCCTGCTTTGAGCAGGAGGTTGGTCTGGAGACCTCCCGAGGTCTCTTATGATCCTCTCTGGGATCATAAGGTGAGTCTGTGGGCAGGCCATGGTTTCCCAGATGGAGCAAGAAAAAATTGCCCACAACTCATAAGCATTCTGGAGCTGGCAGCAGGGGCAGAGGGTGGGTCCTGACCCCAGCTCACAAAGGTCCCAGCCACAGCACAGGTGGAAGCCAGAACCAAGGCATGCTGAGCCATTGCTAACACCCTGTAAGGGTGTCAGGGGCTTTGCTCAGCCCTTAGAGCTGCTAAAAGTTGCTGGTTTTGAAAGCAGGGCTGGAGGACAGGAAGGACACAGAGAAGAGATTTTTCTCCTTTAAACTTGATCTTTCTGCTTGAGGTGAGAAAGGTTGGATATGACTTAGGCATCCAGGTGTCTCATTGTCTCTTAATCCCAACCCTAAAACAGCCCTCTAATGGGCATCTCTGAAAAAAAATCCTTGTTGAAGAAAGGCCAAACTATACTGTGAGCAGCAGGATCCATGAATCCAAGTTTCCTACATTTTTGGGCAGTAAACCCCAATAGCACCCACACCACAGTACTTCCAGGGGCCCTCACACTACACCTCAACCCTGCCTTCAGTAACTATGGTCCCCAAATAACCTCCTACCTTTCTCTAGTACAACCAGCTCCTGCCAGGGCTCCTCACCAAAGTCTTTCCAGTTTATGCCATGTACATGATGCCATTCCACCTGCCTCTTTTGTCTGGAGTTCTGTGATACTTCACAGATTTTTCATTTTTTTTCAGTGGCTGGTAAAATTAATTATTCTCCTAAGGCAATATTTCACCTGCCTATTTCTATTTGTAAGTGTCTTGGGGTGACTTTATGATGCTGTATCCTCTCGTATGGTCTTCAGGGATATATGCTTTCTTCCAGCTCATGAATCTGGATGAAAATTAAAAACCATACAGGAGAAATAACTGTCCTTTGTATGATTAGTGACCCTACATTTTTTTTCCCCAGAGGTTCACCATATTCACAGCAAGAATAACAATTCTTCACTAACAACTGTATCAGGTTCTCTCCTAGCTTGATTTTGATTAGTCTGTGAAAGATTACCATGTTTCATTTGCTTTTCCGTCCTCTGAAAACAGTTTGGTTGGTGAGAAAAGTGCAAAGAAACATTAGACAAGGAGTGTAATACTTCAGTGTTTGGTGAAGCTTCACGAAGGGAAACCTGCCCCAGGTGCTGTGGGGTGTGGTCTGTGGAAATTTTGATTTTTGATGTGTTATTTTCTAACATTAGACTAAAGAGGCAGGTTTTATCCTTCCCTTGCAAGCTGACTTGTACATTGTGGATGTACCAGTTACATCTCTGTCATTTATATTGAAATTAGTGGTTTTTAAGAAAGGCAGTTAATTTAGCTATTGAGGATTTCTCTGTGTGGGCTGTAAAGCAAATACAGGGGATGAAGTTCCAGATTTTTCTGTGGTCCAGCTCATGCACAGCTATTCGCAATGTCCTTTGGGAGCAGTGGGCAGACTGGTGAAACCTTAAATAGGAAATGGATAGTGAGTACAGATAGCATGAGAGTAGTGAACTAAAAAGGTGGCAGTGAAAGCATCCTTTTCTCCATTATTTAGGATCTTTTAAAACTAATTTTGTTTTCATCTCAGCATCTCATACGCTGTTTCAGATTTTGCTGTCCAAAATCCTGCTCAAAGGAAGGCCAGACCAGGTTGCTCAGGGTTTTAATCCAGTCTGGTCTTAAAATAAGGCCATGATGGAGAGGAACTGCACAAGTTTCTTTGGTGGCTGCTGTCAGGTCCCCCTAAAGTCATCTCTTCTGCAGGCTGAATGAGCCCTGCTCCCTCGGTTTCTCCTCAGAGTACGTGCTCCAGCCCAGACCATCTTTGTGGCCTCTGCTGAACTCCCCCAGCTGATCAGCACAGCCAAACTTAATTAGTACATGTTGTTAAGAAAAGGGTCATTGTAGAAGCATACAGGAATTGACTGTAAGTCCATTTACTTAATACCTCTGTGTTCATTTAGAGATTTCAAGAATTTTAAAATCCATGGTAACTACAACATTTCTTCTTGTCATACGGGAAAAGACAAAGGTTTTATTTTTCTTGAAGGAAAATTTAGGTGATTGAATAATATCTTCATTGAATATAGACTTTAAAAGACTACACAAGCAGCATTTAGGAAAAGCACTATTTTTTTACAACAAAAACATGTATTATATTCATTATCTTAGGATTGAGTATAGATTTCAAATAGTTATAAATATTCAGTGCATTAAAACCTAAAATTCATCCAACCGATGTTTCACAAAATAATAAAGTACAATAGATTGCAAAACCTAAAACAAGGACAGAGTCTTCTCCCAAAGACTGAAAAAGGTGGAAAACAGGGACCTAGTTGTTGGCAGTGTGTCAGTAGAGAGACAATGGATGCTTGTTCTATTATTTATATGAGCTCTCTGCTTGGCAGATGCCACTGCAATAATCCTTTATTTCAAGTATAGAAAAAATAGAATTTGCTTTCCTTTATAATCACACAATGCAAAATATTAATGAAAATGTTGGATTTCCTGTAGCTGAGAAGAAAATATTGTCCTAGTCTGCTTTCAGTCAGCAAGAAGCTCTAATCATTCCAGTCACATAAAACTAGACAGAATTTTTAAAAAAAACCCACATCTTTTTAGCCTCTGAGACAGAAGAGAAAGGAATGTGAAAAGGTTTATATACAGTTTAAAATGGTAAGTCTTACTTTTTACCTCTTTTATAAGGTATATACATTATTATGTTGTATCCATCTTCTGTACATGCACCTTGCAACCAAACAAAAGTTTGGCATTCTTTAGGACAAAAAAACCACGTTCTTATAAATTGTAACATGTAGGGGCTGGAGCTGCCTGTGCACCCCTCTTTTTCCAGTGCTGTAGCCTTAGATCCATCCTCTGTAATATGGGTTAAAATTATAGAATCTAGAATAGAATCACAGAATGACCTGCCTGTTCCAATGCATCACCACTCCCACAGTAAAGATTTTTTCCTACTATCTATTTTAAACTTGCCCTCTTTCAGTTTGAAGTCATTCCCCCTTGTCCTGTCACCACATGCTCTTGTAAGAAGTCCCTCTCCATCTTTCCCTTCGGGTACTGGAAGCAAGTTTCTATAGGCCTTTCTCATTTATTTTTCTATTTGTGAATGTTTCTTTTATTCAAGTCTTGTTTAAAGAAAGTCCTTAAATGTTTACTTAAATCAATATTTAATAAACCTTTAGGTTGAGTTGACTCCTTTTCCCCACATGTGTAGTTCCCAGAGATAAAATCAGAGAAAAAAGACAAGGTCAGGTGGCTCTTGTTCCTCTTGCATTTACCCTATACGAAAGCTCACCATGAAGTAAGTTATGAGCATAATTTATTCATGTGAACCACAAACTTCAGCTCAGGACAGCTGCCCCAAATGAAATGATTTCTCTTTGCCCTCTAGCACATACCCTGGCTTTTGCTGGCCATTTTAGTCCTTTCCCGCTGAAGAATTTTCACCTTAGATTGAGGTTTTTAGAGCAAGTGTGCTAATTCCAGTCTCCTGAACAAATGTCTACAAAATTAATTGCATCTTACTTGCCAAATTTCCCTGACAATTTCAGCTGAATATGGTCAGGACAGATGACTTTCTCTGTAATATCTCAGTGAGGAAACCATTGGGGACAGTGAGAGAAAAGCAGAGTCAAAATGTGTGTTTCAGAACACACAGATCTCATTTCTGCTGCTTTAATTAGACTGTGCTTGCATGTCAAGTGAAAACTGAAATAACAACTTGGAGGCATTTAACCAGTAGGTGGAAGCCTCCAACCCAAATGCCTTATGGATCAGCAGCCACAAGTGCTCTGTGCATTTTCCCTACTGCTGCCAGCACCAGAACCAGCACCATCTCCCAGTCAGGTTGAACATGTTGGTCTGACTGCTCTTGAAGAAATTATCACTGAAGGTTCCGGTCCTGGTAGGAAGCACAAGCCAAAATGCACCCCAGCCTGACCTCACCTCCTGCCCCACCTTTGCAGGACACTGGAAGAAAATGGTTCACACTCCCACCATGAACAGCTGTGCACAACCACCCCATGAACTTAATCCGCAGAAGACCTGTTCTACATCATGCTTTAAAATTATTTTATTCAGAGATCCCTTAATCAGGCAGTATTGGAGGAGAATATATATTTTTAAGACAATGGGTTAAATAAGACAACCCTACAGAGATGATCATGCAAATTTAACCATGCATTAAAAATCAACCCATTTATTTGCATAAGGAGGGCAACTACCCGCCTCTGATCAGGGTGGCCGTGCGTCCTTTCCACAGAAGGAGCTGGCAGAGCCATGCAGCAGAGGCAGGACACAAGGGTCAGTCCCATGTAGCTTCCTGCCTGTGCTCTCCTGAGCCAAAACACTCTCTTTAAAATGCAACCTAACTTAACAAAAGCATGTTAGCAATGCATGTGAATCCAATGTGAACTATGAGGTACTTCCACACAAAATGGCAACAGCAATCATTGGGTATGCATTGATTTTTTTCTGCTCCAGCTCAGGCTCATAAGGTGCCCAGCACCGACTGTGTCCCCCGCAGTGGTGGGGAAGCAACACAGTCTGTGCTGGCAGTGCATCAGACCTGCTTTTTGGGGACACCACTGTGGGTTTGGGGAAGACCAATCTCAGCTTTATATAGCCAGGCACTGATTTTCCTGGAGCCAGTGTTGTGGATGTCACCCTGAATTTCCTTGAGTAGAAGCAGTCACTGACCATTAGTAGCTGGCACAAGGTTAAACTCTGCTAGTTCAGGTAAAAAATTAATCTCCTTTTCTTTGATCCTGTTGAAACCCCTTTTTGGTGCATCATGAGATGAGGTATTTTACTGTACGATACCTGAGTCTTTTTGAAGCCTCCTCCCCCACAAATTTGTCCCAGTGCTTTCCCTCACCAGGGGAAGGTGCAGATGGCTAAGCACCTGTGTAAGGGCAGAGCGAGCACCAGGCATGTGAACCCCAGAGCATGAGCAAATGGTGAAAGCTCCAGAGCAAGGCCCAGGACAGGTACTCTGCTCTTGGATGCACAGCCCAACCTGCTGCATCCAGTCAACAGCAGGCAGGAGGGAGGATTTTCTATCATATGGAAGTGTCTCTGGGTTTCTTCCTCCCAGATCACCTGGAATGATATTTGTCATCACATGGGAGACGAATTGATACTCCTGAGGCTATCTATGTTCAGAGGAGCTGGCAATACTGCACTTAAAGTGTTTTTAAGCTTGTTAGCAGATGAGCAGGGTGGCACTTCCAGCCCCATTTCACAGGTGACATGGATTATAAATAGTTTAAGAGGAGAACCAGCAAGTCTTTTTCTCTTTTTTTTTGATTTTCAGTGACAGATAATCTGGAAGTCCTTACTGGCACCTGATTTCAACGCAAATAGTGGTGGTTTAGGAAGGAAAATTCTTTTTAAAACTGCTGTAATTGAAGTATAGGGTTAGCAATGCCTTGAACTGCCAGTGAGCCTTGGCACCTGATGTAGTCTTTTTGTGTTCAGACCTCTTTATTCCTCTGTCAGCAGTTCATCCCCTCTTGCATAGCCCCAAGCACACAAATACATCTAGGCTAATGGAAGAGTGAGGTTAATATAAAGAGGAACCTTATTACCTCTAGGTTGTTTTTCTTTCAAAGCTCTCACTTACCATGTCAGGATGTTCCTGTTCTCTCCCATTTTTCTTTTATTTCTCATCCCTTTGGAAAGATTAATTTCTACTTAGGAATTATCTCTGGGGACATATGGAACATGCATCTTGCCTTTTGGCTGACTGACACATTAGATCTGATTAGTCACTTGCCCTTTAGCTGGGAATAAATAGCAGACAATGTCAGAGTGGGACTATAGACGGGTGTGGAGTAACACCAAATAGTAGTTAGTAAGTGCCCTTCTTCTAAGCAATATTTAACTACATTTAAGACAGCATAGAAACTTTTCAAGAAAGCACAGAGTTCAGTTACTGGATATATATATGTCACAAAAGCAAAACCTCATATTTGATAGTTGAATAATTTTCTTTCTTTAGTAGAGTCTCTTTCAGGCATTGCCAGTATTATTTTTGTTATAATTATCATAAATACTATGTAGTTTTTAGACTGGAGTGTGAATATAGGGAATGAGATGAGTTTGGATATGTTACATGTTTTTATAAAAAAAGAATCCAAATTCATGATCCTGTTCCATGAACCTCAACTGTCAGGTAGGAACATCACAGACAAAGAAAGTTCAATATAGAAAAGGTGTATTTTTCACTTCTTCCTAGAAGTAACTCAGTTTATGCATAATTGCGCTGCACTATTTTCATTTGCTCCATTAATAAAGCACAAATACAGAGAAAATGGAGCAGGTAATACTGGTGAAGTGGTAGTAGCAGCACCCTTAGCAAGTTTCTGAAGCTGCGCTGTCGGCGCTCAAGCCCACGGCAAGGCTAATCTGATGTGAGCGCACGCTGCAGCAAGCAGTGCCCCTCCTGCACTGCACTCCTCTCCCCAGGGTGCAGATCACTCCTGCCATGGAACAGCAATAATTGGCTCCTAGTCTGCATTATCAAGCAAGGGATGACAGACACAGAAAGATTCTGATCATTCAACTGGTTGCTGGCTCTCTGCCCAAATCGCCTTTTTCTCACACGCACGCAGAGATCCAGTAAACAGTACAGAGTTTGGAATTATTGGTATTACTTGGTATTTGTTTGCATTCAGACACATACTCAAGCTCCCCTCTGCATGTGGCCTGTGTTCCAAGAGTTTGCTCTTCCCTGCCTCATAAAAGAATGTTCTGGTTGCCATTGTTGTTGTGTACATTCTGAATTGTATCCTGGGCTGTTGCATAAACAACATCTCTGAAGTCCCAGTCCGCTGCTAATAAAAATTTTCTTTCCCAGTGTCTGCAAAGAGCCCTCTCTTCCACCCTGACAGCTTGGGGAATAGAATTGTTGTACCTTCTGTGCCTTAGGTGTGGCTTTTTCTTTCATGTTGAGCCAGGGAAGCTCAACACATGAAATTCCCACAATGAAACACATATGCAAAACGTGTCTGTCAGCTGCATTGGCCCCAAAGCTGGCTGTGGGATGCCCTGCCATTTCAGCTGCCAGAGGAAGCCACCATATCCAGTCCTTCTAAAGAAATCTTTAGAATTGATTTTGGAGATGGTTTGGTCCAATCTGACTTGCATAACTGAATACACCTGTGCGGAAAATGCAGAAATGAGTGTAGTGATCATAGTTTCATGCATATTCATCACAACAGAGCCTTAATAAATACTTTAATTCATATTTTTAAATGAGACTTAAAGCTTCAGCTCCCTTGCCTTTCTGTGCTGGAGCAATGTATTTGTTTTTATTTTACTCTGCACTTAGCATGGTCACTGGTCTTGTCAGCAGATATAGAAATGCTAATGTGGAACTATGGCATGAAGTTCTGCTGTATTTTATGAAGTACTGAAAATCCCAAAATAGTTTCAATGGGGCACATGGTAGGGACTGCAACTAAAACTTCACACTGGTAATGTGATGCTGGGACTGTGGCCAAAATACTGTCACTGCCAGGTGAGGCAAGGCTCCAGCTTTACTCCTGCCTCTGAAAGTCCAAGATGAAAAAGGCAACACAGCTCTCCTTCCTCAGGCAGAGGAAGAGAGTGTCTGAAAGCCCTAGGAGCATCAGGTGAGCATAGTTTTGCATTTCAGGACACACACATTGGTGAAAATAAAGCTTTCCTAAATGTACAGGAAGCAAAGCAGATCCCAGAGAAGCTTTACTCTTGTTCATACTCTGACAGTTTGAAGACGGGTTTTACCCTGAGGTAAAACTGTATAGGAAAATTTAGTATTAGATGTGTTACTTTGATTCTTCTTCCTTTTCGGGGTAACTGGCCCAGTAGTGAGGAAAAATATAATGTATTTTGACTTTCATTTTCTGTCTTTTCTGATATTTTATAAGCAAGCTAGGCATGATCCATTAGAGAGGGCACACTGCTGGCTGAGAAACTGCACTGATAAAGTAGCTTTCAACATCTTACTGTTGAACTGAGAGGCTATTTCAAGGACTTCACAGGGATCTACACTGAGCCCATTAATGTTAATTAGAGAAAGGCTAAAGAACATGCATGAAGGGTGTGTATGAGTCTAGACAGATACTGGACGAACTTTGGCTGAAAGAAATCAGACTTCAAATACTACACTTGCAAATACTGAAAGGTTTTGAAATCTCTGAGATAAAACTGATGTTGTGAAGTGCTGCACTTGGAAAAGAGGGATTAAATGAGCAACTGGAAAGTAAAACTATCACTGCTAACATGAGAGCTCTGTAAGAGAAAAACAAATCACTTGGCATTGTACTTCTACCTGATCATGAGGGAAAAAAATGACAAGTTCTGTGGTACATTAACAGGTCTTCTAGCTGTGGGTCACTAATGGGAATTAATTATTCTTCAGACAAAACTTTTGAGGCCTCAAATATAGAAACTCTATGTGCAGCTATAGACATATGTCAAAGATGTCCTTCATTTAACCTCCGTGCCAGTGATTTTTATTACCAACCCAGCCATTTTGGTGTAGGAATTTTCTTTTGCTATGCCCAAAACAATCACTGCAAATTATTCTATAAATTTAGAAGAGTGCACAAAGAAGAACACAGAAAGAAAGCAGAATGGGACTTTTGATTAGATTAGTTATTCATAAAGATATACATATGCATATATAAATAAGTTTACTACATTATTTATTGTTGTGTTTTTTATGTTCACAGGGCTACAGCTACTCATAGGGGCCAAGTTATATTCAAGGATGCCTTAGCACAACAGCTGTGTGAACAGGGAGGTAAGAATCACTGTAATTCTAAAAATATCTGTCAAATGTGGTTTTCCGTTGTACCAGCATGTCAGCGTTACTCTTCGTGAAAGCTATTCTGTAGAACACCTCATACCAGGATCTTATTTACATTCTTGAAACTGAGTTTCTTTGGCTTCATACTTCCCATTAGCTATCCAGGAATCCCACTTTTCCTCTCTGCTAAGTGTTGGGGAATATACAAACTTGAAGTAGCATTACGCACATGCCTGAAATCAGCCTGTAATAGCCAACATTTCTTTTCTGTCAGAACCACAAGCTGAGTTTTAGCCCTCACTGTATTAACTTTGAGCAATATGCCTGCAGCAAAAGCTTTGTTTACTATCCAGCTCACACATGTCCTTGTGAAAATTCTGCCTTCCCATTTTGTGAAAGTAGGCCATTGAATCTTTGCCCGTCACATACAACATTTGATCATTTTTATAGCTAAACAAAATGTTTGACTTACACAAACTTTAAAAATCTAATTGTTTTCACAGCTTATCCTTTCAATGAATAACCTAAAAAATAAATGTTCTGTTGTCATCTGTTGTCTACAAGGAGTACTTTGCTTTGAACCTGCTTCATTAAAACAGTGAGAAGGAGAGAAGGTATCCATCATTTTTGGTACAGGAGAGAAAGGAATTTCCAGTTACATCAGCAAAATTCCAGTGAAATTTCCATGTGAAAAGAAACAATGAAACATGGGCCAAATGATTTAAAATAAAGATTTTAAAATTGGAAATGTGTTGTCATATTAACACACAAGAGAAAATCATGTAAAACACATCTCTTGGGGGCATTTGAGCTATAAGGTTTTTTTTTTCCTGCGAGTTTGGGAATACGGCTTTAGCTATAAAAAGCTGTTGAACATTATATCAGGAGCATAAATTGAGTTAGTCATATAAGGTATCAACAGTAGCTCTGTGATAATGAGGCAAAAACCACTTCAATTTTCAATATTCAACTTTTCACTTTTGTCATAGTTCAATGGAAGTAGGAAGAGGGATTAAAAGAGGTGACAAAATGTTATCTATCAAGCTAGGATGTTGGTTATACTTTGAAGGAATTAGAAATATGTAACACAGGTGCTGGCAATGAGAAGGGACTGTTATGGTGATCTGCATGGAAGGTGATCGGGCCAGGCATGTTTTTGCTGTGGGGAGGGAAAAACATCTGGGAAATTAACAGGAGATAATTGTACACCCATAATGTGGGTGTGAAAGAGTAGTGTTTCAGTGACTGGTGTACAGGGACCTGGAACAGAACTGTTGGCAGGATCGCCATTTGGGATGTGCTAAGGAGGATGGAGAGGATATCTCACCCGGGCTGCTTGCTGGATGGACATGAGTCAAGAATGGAAAAATGAATATGCAGAGTAATCAGCATGAAGTGACAAAAAACCTCATAAACAGATTAAATGCTCCAAGGCATAGATGCAGAGTGAGCACACCACAGCCAAAGACAGGGGTGGCCAGAACAGGTAAGGAAGGGAGAGGGAAGTAAGAGACATATTGATGGCAGTGACAAAGAGCTGGCAGTGACCAGGATGGTGAAAGCTGTGCACAAGCATAGCTTCCCACGAATGGAAATACATGACTGTCAGTGTCAGAACTGGCAGCATGGTCAAGGAGAATATGGGCAAAGCAACAAGATTTCTCCCTGCTAGAAGAAAGTACCTTGGTAAGCAGAGACAAGTGGGTAGATATCCATCCATACAGACTTGACAGTCCTTCTTCAGACATGCTGTTCCCTGAGATTTTAGTAGGAGAGCTGACAAAAGAAACTTTTATTCTTCCACCCTTCTGCTTTACAGTTCTGCAATTTTGGAGCATAATCTAACCTGGGATCAACATTTTAGCAACACTTAATGTCGGTTAGAACAGTAAGCCCTTATGTTACTGTGTGCTGTCCCTGAGTTCACAGGAACTCTGCAGAACAAGGAGAAAATAGAATTTGGGTATTGATTGTGTGCAGGGTATAAAGGATGCTGAGATATCCCATTGGCTGCTCAGCTGTGACAATCCCTTTGCTGCCTCCTCCTCCCATCCAGCCACTGATAGCCACATCTTGCACCAGCTTCCTGAATGGGCCTTCAGCTTCCCCACCTTGTCACAGTCTCCCACATCCTTATAACTTGAGTGTTTCCCATTATTTTTCCCATCAATACTCTTTGCTTTATACACAGTCACTTCAGAGACTTTCTGGATTTATCATCCTCGAAATATGCGCTGTCACTGCAGTACCTCTGCAAACATTAGATTTGCTTAGGCAAGGATCACCCAGAGGTGCTGTTCTGTGAGCAGTGGACAGTGTATGACAACTGTAGCAGTGATCAGATTTCCCTGCAATACTGATGTGCAAGCTTCTCAGTCGTTCTCTTGGTTCTTCTCCCACATTTTTATCCTCATCATGGCTTCTCTCCCCTTAGTTTCCTAGCTCAGACACAGTTTGCTTGACTTGGATATTCAACCACTGCATTGCCCACTATCCTTCCTCACATCTCTTCCAGCACCAGGCTCTCCTCTGCCTTTTGTTCTTATTTCTTCAGCACACAGTGTGCATTGCATTACTCTCTAACCACTGCATACTATTATCATTCTTATACAATTAGAATTAATTTTCCTATTCAAAGAAAAGAGGCCTTCTTTGAAGTAGACCTTACTTCATTTATTCAATTTTCATCAACACCCCTAATATAAACAAAGGATTCTTTCAGGAAGAATTAGTGAATTTATTTAGATGCAAATATCATATTAATATATATGCAAAACAGCAAAGTAGATTGACATAAATGAGGCTTTATAGTGTTTCCAGCCCTAAACATTACTATACTGAAATAGTGCACTGAATGATGTGACATATTAAGTAAAGAAAAATAAAACCACAGGGCAACTTCATAGATTTATTATGGGACATCTTCTTAATAAGTATGTTCACTGCAGGTGATATTAGACTTCATAATGTCTAGTAAAGAGGATATACATGAAGATGTGAAAGTAGCAAGGAATCTCAAAAATCATGTTCCCTGTGGCTGTCCACTCTCAGATGTACATTAATAAATCCTAATCCTAATAGAGTTAATGGAATTTGTGCAGTGAAAGGAAAGTGGGTTTTTGTATTTTGAAGAGAATTAGAGGATGATAAAGGGTAGTGTTAACGGATGGCAATGCCATATGTATAATGTAAATGGAGTAAGAAATGATGCCATAGGGAAAAACACCAAAAAACGTAT
>NW_008246057.1:1997148-2022840 GCF_000691975.1 Corvus brachyrhynchos | reverse complement strand
AATACTTCAAAAGCTCTGTGTTCAGAATATAATACATATTTTAGGAAGCTAGGGAGATGTTTGAGAGCTAATGTAAGCTTTAAATTTTATGAGAATTATATTGAAGAAAGGATACAAAAAAATTATCATAGAAAATGTTAATCCAGCACTAATAGGAAAAAACCCAAACAAACATAAAAGAAGCTAGAAAAGATGGATGTCTTATCAATGCTTCTAAGGACAAATAAGGATCATAATAACTGATTTGATTATATTCTTGCCAGTAAAAATGCATTTAATAAACCATATATTTAACTCATTGATATAATAGTAAAATAAATGGAAAATAAGGTAAATTTAGTATTGTGCATGTTGATTCATATGTATTCCTGGCTTGAGTAGAACAAAAATCATACATTAACAAACAGTGGCAAATTAAAATTGAGTTGACAAGACATCAGATCTGGCTGCACTGCATAGTAGAACTCAGAAGAGCTTTGGTTTGCATGAAAATAAAAATGTTGCTGGGAGGAACAGTTCGTGGGGCACCATCCTGCCTGCCTTTGCCACACCAAGTAGGGTGATATCAGGTAAGGAGGCCTTTTCCTTGGTACACTGTAACTTGGACCAGTAGAACCATTCTTTGGAAAAAGGACCATACTGGGAGACTTGTGTGTAGTTTAGTTCTGACTGATTAGCAGAGAATCCCAGAACAGTAAAACCTAAGAGATGGAAAAGATGAAGGAAGCTGTTTCTTCTTAGTGCAATATCATTCCCTTCTGCTTAATTCCCAGAATTTTATGCAATCTCATGCTCAATGCCATGAATTGTAGGACTGGGTTTCTTTTCTTAAGAGACCTCTCTACAGTCTGACAGACATCTCCATACTGAAAGCAAATCCTGAGAACTGGCCCAGACTCTCTTTTATTTGAGAATTTTTGCCCAAATGTTTGTGCAAGACCTTTCAGGTGTGTTTTGCACCTTGTAAAATTTAGGAACACTCTGAAAAAGAAACACAAAACAGATTTCAGGCTCTCAGGTTTGTATTTTACAAGCTCTCAGAGCAGTATTTTACAGAGCAGAGGACTGGAGAATAGAGCTGGTGTGAAGTTCCTCAGCTTATGTGTCAGCAAGAATAACACAACCCTGGGGCAACTCACTGACTCTCCCTAGGGGATGCTCAGCCTCTATCATTCAATAGCAACTTTGTTTACCAGCAGAAAGTATTGGAGGGAGTCTAAATAAAAGCATTAATTTCCTTTTTTATCTTCATCTGGCTGCTAATGACAAGGAGATTAGACTTCATAATCTGCAAAGGAGAGGATACCTCCCTCCACACCTCATTTGTCATGAATTGATGAGCAATAGCTGATGGCCCCTGGCTGTAGAACTCTAAGCACAGCGTTTGTCTGGGAGCATGTGGTCATTTCTGTTACTGTAATTCACTTTCTGTTTATATTAAAAAACGGACAAAGTTCAGGGTTCTGAGAAAAAAAAGAAGGTATATGTTTTAGTGAGTTTTAAGAGTATTTTCGTATGCTGCATTTTCTGCCTATCCCTATATACTGTCTTGACCCCAGAGCTCTATGGAATATGGGTGTCAATAGTACAAATAGATTTTTCTGGGACGTGTTTATTTTATTTTGCCTTATGCTTGCTCTTTTTATCTGAATGGAGACTAGTGTTACTTAACAGTTAACTATCACCATCTTTAATGATTTTGGTTCTTATTTTTTCATGACAACAAGACCGCCACCAAATTGGTTTTTTCCTCCTCACATTCAAATTTCTGGAAGATGACATTCCCTTCCCACTTCTTTTATATTTCCCTCCCTTCCCATTTAATAAAAAAGGGGCATATTTAAATTGGCTTAACCTTTCAGTAGCCTTACTTCATCCACAGAAAAATTTAACTTTTTACTCCAAAAGATGCCTTCATTCTCCCTCATTCTGTTGACACAGAACCCCACAATGTCTCCATTGATTTTTGAATTCCCCATTAGCTTCCTCAAGATTCTCACGCTTCCAGTTTGGCTGTGGCCTTTCTCTCTCTGAATCACTTCATATTGCATACTTTCTTCTCTGCTTTTCCTTACCAAAGGGATTGCCTTGTCTCACAAGGCGAGCTCTGTACATTTCCTTACATTTTCTCATACTGTATTTGCTCATGCCTCTTAGATTGTGACCTCAGTTGAGCTCTGGTTCCATTCTTTGCTCACTACAATTCATCTCTTGTAAAGCTGCGTATACACCCAGGGTGCTAGTTAAAAATCAAATAATAAATTCATCTACTTTACTTTTTTAAAAAGTATGTCATTCTCATTCAAGCTAAGATGCATTTTGGAGCCACACAAATACTGGTTCTAAATTTAAAACCATCCAACCATGTGCCTAAGGAACATCTAAGAAAGTGAATAATGGTTTAAAATATGAACTGAGATGGTCTTTCTTTTTCCCTTTCAGCCTGAAGTATTGTATAATTCCTTTTAAATTATAAATTTATATCTTTACACTCTATAGCTACTCTGCACTGTATCATTTCTTTTAGCTTTGTCATATTGTACAAAAAAACTCCATTTGAAATTAGCCACAGTGTATGGCTTATGGAAAAATCCATGTTACCTAAAAGTTTGTAGTTCTACAAATTGATTAGCAAGGCAGATCTGAAAATATTTTAAAACAATCACAGTTAGTTTTGTGTTATGTTCTGAATTTCTACTATTTCTGGGCCTTAAATACAACACTTGAAGATCAACACAGTGCTGTTTTGCAATGAAATAAAAAATGTAATATAGAAATTGTTCACAGAGAGATTAAAGTCTATGTTTATCACTCATTAAATGGTTGCTTCACTGTCTTTTGTCATATTCAGCTCAGGAATTTGAATTACAATCAGAATACCACAGGCAAAAATACTTGGGCTTCTTAGATCCTGTAAAGATTTAGGAAACGTAACCTCTCCCTGCCATAAAGTCTGTTTTTGTAACAACAACAACTTTGTCTAGCCTTAAGTGTTTGCTTAGTTCCACCTCTAGATTTTTTGATGATTGATCAGTAGCATAAATATGCACCTGCACGATTTCCTTCTTTTCATTCTATTGCTAAGCAGTTTTGTTTTGCAATGTACTATGCATGTAGTGGAAGAGCTGATTCAGGAAAAAATCTCAGATCCCAATTCTGTATAGTTTAATCACATAAACATCAAGTTTTATTAAATAATGGTGAAGTTGAAAGAGTTTGCAAATGTAAAGATGCCAAGTTTGTGCTATACCTGTGCCTTTTTGCTGAATGCTGAAATTTTGCATAATAATTTCAGAAAGTGTCATCAATGATTGTGTGTATCCTTGGCTGGAGCCCTTTCCACAGAAAGCGTCTTCCAAAGAGCCATGACAAGCAACCTGGAATGAATGATACTGCAGTCCTTCGTTTTCATCTGGAGGTCTGAACTGCTCTCCTTGGAGCAGGGGGTCTCCTTCAGTTGAGTTACTTTCAAAGGCCAATGAAATTTGCTTGGGCAACTGATGAGTCTGCCCATGATGTGCCCTGACATGACCACGCTCCTCGTAGGTGGCTCTCAGCCACCCCTGTGTTCACAGCAGATCACCCCTCAGTACTGCTCTGGAACTACTGAAAAGGGGTTATGCAGAACATCAGAAAGAGAGATTTTATTTTGAACCTAGCCTGTTACAACATCAGGATCATTACAAATCCCATGCCATAATGTGCTTCTTTTCCTGCTGTCAAAATCCAGAACAGTTTGTGTTGTTCAACCTGGGAAATAATTCAGTTAATCCAGTTCAGTCCATTTCTTCAGTACAAATAATTTTAAAAAGGTTTCTGGTGAAATTTACACATTCCCATGGAGAAAAACAACACCTGGGGCTGCAATGGACAAGTTCAGTCTTTTCCACTGTAGGATTCACCAGTGCAATCCAGCACTATACTGGAGGTAGTGCCAAGCTTAACATGCAATAGTTGTATTTCTCCAGATTTTGTACCATCGTGATGAGAGGTCTTGGCCATTGCTAGAGTCATTATTGGCATTTCTGCTAGGGAAGAAAAAGCAGCACGGGTGAATTTCTTGTATAAAAAATGGAGTGAGTTAGCCACAAAAAAGAAAAAAGATTTCAGATTTCTGAAACAACAACAGACTCTTAAGTAGGTCTTTTCTCTCAGCTGCAGTAAAGTTTTCAGTGGTAGTTTTCAGTGTTGTGTGTGCATATATATATATATATGTATGTGTGTGTACACACACACGTATGCACACACACACGTATATATGTACATAAGGTTAGTAGAGATATGTATGTATATACATGTATGTATATACTTATCAGGTTAGTGGATGGTATAAAACATGTCAGTCTTCTAATTTTTAAGTCAGTTAAGTCAAAGTTTTCTGTCTAAAGTAAATCCAGATTGCTTGCCATCATTTTCTGGTCTGCTGATACCTCAGTTGTTGACTGCTCAGTCTTCATCACCTACTTCCCATGAAATGTTGCAATTTCATTACAGATTGTCATGCCTCCTTGCAAACCCAGTGTTTAAGGAGTAAGCAGGAAGAGAAAAACAAAATTCTTGAGATTTGTGTTGGACTTTCTATTCAGATGACTATGTGTGAGAGCTCTACGCAGATTGCTGCATTCATTTTCATGTTTATTTTTAATCTATTTTTAGTTTGTCAGATGTTATGACAGAAATTGCAGTACTTCAGTATTTTATTGCAAATATGCTGAAGAAATCAGGAGTACTGATAAAATTTAGGTCAGTGCCCATTGAAAAACACAGAATCATCAAATGAATCCTGGCTTCAAATAATCTCTCTTTTTTTTGGGATTTTTTTTTTTACCGAAGCCCAAAATACAGCTGGAAATATAGATCCATGGCTGAGGTACTGATAGACAAATAGGTAGCTGCTTCCCAGGATTTTGGTTATATGCACCCACTTGGCTTCCATGAAAGAGATGTAACTTACTTTGGATTTAAGGTCGAGCAAGGCTATGGGTGTAGCTGCCACGGAGTATCTAACACACTGTGCAGCCAGTCTCTAGACTTCTCCATATATTTTTATGTCACTGTGCCCTTTCAGATCCATTTTGGTTCCATTTGTGTAATGCTACACCAAGACTCCTCTCAAATTTTTGGTAGAAGATTACTTAATAAAATTGTGCCATTTCACACACATGCTCCTCATGCAGTATGTCTTTACAACATTTTGCTGTTTCTTGGGAGACAGAGACCTACTGGGGAATTGATCAGCATTGCCTGCAAAAACACGCTTTGATAGAAGTGTTTGATACAGTGATTTACAGAGTCAATCTGTTACTTGTTGCCCTAGGAGTATTTGGATTATTTCCCCCAATAATATGCCCAGTAAAATGTTCAGTGCAGTATAAACAATCAAAGTGTGGCATTTTTTGCCACCCCAAGACTATTTCTCTTGTTCAGCCTAATTCCCACTCTCTTTGTTAATCCTTGAACCCCAAGCCAAATTATTTTTAATAATATCTCATAATTCTAGACTAGAAGTGATCTTTTTACCTTGCTGTAAAACTAGTACTGACTTTCATTTATTTTGATGCTTATTTTAATCAAGAGAATAATTATTTTAGTTTTCCTATTATATTTTTGTAACTTTTGGGGTCTATCATGTTTTTCACAATTAAGCTATCGGGATAACTGACTTAAGAGAATATGTACTGTACAATTTGTTTTAAGCTGAATCGATTTTTAATGCTGCAATTGAGCCCTGATCATAGCAGATATTCATGCATGTGTCTTTGTTTTCCACAGCCCCAACAGAAGCTCCCTTACATCCTCACCTAGGTAGGTGATTTATCATTCTTACTACTTAAAATCAGAATCACTGATTTTATTATAATAAAAAACCTGTAAGGTCACACGAAACTAGGTCTGAGGAATTCAAATAAAAATGAGATTCGTATAAAATGAATTGAATTGTGTCTAATTCTGATTAGTTGTTTCTTCATTGTGATTTTTATTGCTCTTTATTGCCTTTGAATCCTTGCAGTGTGAGTATACCATGCTGCAGGGCTTTTTTTCCTAGTTATGCATTAGAGCATCTGTTTGCATGAGAACCAGGACTGGAGCACCCCTGCTATGAAAACAGGCTGGAAGAGTTGGGGTTGTTCTGCCTGGAGAAGGGAAGGTTTCAGAGAGACATTAAAGCTTAAAGGGGCTACAAGAAAGCTGGAGAGGAATTTTTTACAAGGGCTTGTGGTAATAGGACAAGGGGAAATAAAGGGTTTCAAACTGAAAGAATGCAGGTTTAGATTAACTATCAGGAAGAAAATCTTTATTGTAAGGGTGGTGAGACACTGGAATAGGTTGCCAGAGAAGCTGTGGATGCCCCATCCGTGGAAGTGTTCAAGGTCAGGTTGGATGTGATTTTGAACAATCTGAGAGGTGTCACTGCCCATGCCAGAGGCATTAGAATTAGATGGTCTTCAAGGTCCCTTTCAACCCAAACCATTCTCTGATTCTATGACCCATAACCCTCAGTGTGGGACAGCACCTCACACCAGAGCAACATTACTGTGAGGAAGATTTTGTGCCAGTGCACCTCCAAGGTGGACCCCAGAGCAAGGCACTGCTGCTCCTGCTCTCCATCCCTGCACCCACCAACCCTTGTGCTGCAATTTGATTAGTCCAGGACAGATTCTGGCATTCTTGCTTAGTTTGAATAGCAAGTGACAGTTACTTCATTTAGTGGAAGTATTTGTAGAGAAGGGTCTGTCTAATACAATCACAGGTGCCAAAGATTTGGGATTTTAAGTGAGTTTATTGGTCCTCATACATAAATGAGACAGTAAATCTAGGTGGAATATTGGAGTCCAAAGTTTGCAGAACAGTGGTGAGAAATACTTGCATAATGTAACTCACAGTTTATGTTCCTCAGATGAGTTGGCCTTTACTGCCAGGTCTGCCGATAGCAGCAGAGAAATTCCAATGAGCTCACGGATTTTTGCATATGAATTTTCAGAATGCATCCCCTGACTATAAGAGCTGTAGGACTCATTAGGACTTCTCATCCATTCTTGTTCCCATGTTTTCAAAATCTGGATTTGGAAGGATTTTTTTCTAAACATTCAGAAAACCAACAATTTGGAACAAAAGTTCTTAAAAGATTTATTATGTACTTGGTGACTTCATCTTTCCATAGCCATCACACTTTCATGATGGGGGCACTTCTTAATTTTTTGTGATACTATGATCCATAGCAAGCAAAAAACCCTGTAACTAAGAAACCACAGGTTTTATAACTAGAATAACCTAAAAAGCAGATTTTACAATGCATTACTTTAACCCTAGCTAAGGTAATATTTAGAAAGCATGGGATGATTGCACTGGATTATTTTTCATGTACTGTTTTATTTTCTTTGCAGCTGAAATGCACAGTGACAGCATTATCTTACGAGATGACTTTGACTCTTACCATCAGCAAGAATTGAATCCTACCATGTGGTGAGTTTCAGACTTCTGCGCTCCTCTACATGCATTTGAGCAAATGAAAACATTATATTTATTGAATGAAGTGGAGTATAAACTTAAGTGTGGGTTTGCTTCATTAGGACCTAAACATTTTGGTTTATTAATTAATTTATTAATGAGGGACTGAGAAATTCTAAGCCCATTGAAGTGGGTGACAAATTCTTGTTGATTTCAAATTTTTAACTAATCCAAAAATAGAAGGACTAGAGCTGAGCTCAGTGAATATTTATGAATGAGTATTCTGGTTTCCTGAAAACACAGCTTTTCATCAAAAAAAGGAGAAGAATTTCAATAATTAAACTTTATTGTTTCAATTTTTTTTTTAATTTTATGTTGTACCTGTTTTTGGTGAAGCTAACTATAGCAAAAATTCCTTCCAAACTGAAGTGTTTCCAAATGATTAAAAAAATCATGAGAACCCCCCCCAAAACCCCCAACTGAATTAAATACCTCTGTCTAATTTTTATGAAAATGTTTAAGGTTGAATTTTTTTTCCCTTTTTTTTATGAAAGGCACACTTTTTCAAATCTTTTGTATTGTATAAGAAGGAAAACCTTTCCCTTCTAAGTTCTATGTAGCAACTCCCAATTGCTAGGGTTTGGGAGTTTTGGGGATTCCTGAATAGGGTCACTCATATTATCACAGTCTATGTCTGAAACAGCCAGCACAAGATGTTATCATTCTTTAACCAGTAGGTGCTATAGAAGAATCTCAACACTCACATGCACAATAAAGCAAGTACAGCTTAGGACAGGTCAGGCAGCAGCTTTATGAACTGTGACCATAGTGAGAGAGCTCTCAGACTTCATTTCTCCCTCTGCTTCCTCATTCTCTGCCAAGTGATTACAGAGACCCAACCCATGCACTGGTTCAGAAAACAAGGGAAGAGCTGAGGAAAAATAATCACTTCGATGTTAATACAGTGAAATATCCATCCCTGGGATGGATGGACTCCTTAAGTCACTGCCACAGTCCTAAGTTGTCCAACAGTAAATAACAGGACAATATGGAGAGATGACTGTTGGTGGAGCCTACAGGAGCGACCCCCCGGTGCTGCCTTAGCTCAGAGGAGGGGAGTTGGAAACAGTTGCAGACTGTTAGCTTTTAGGCAAAAGGAGTGTTCTTTTAGCAAAGATAACTCTTAGACCTCTGAATCCTAAATATTAGTAATTTTAGCACCACACTGATCACAGAGGTAGAGGACCATTTCATATGATGTATGTGTACAATGTCACAGAAGAGGAAGTTACACATCTTTCTTTGTACAAAACTGATTCTATTCTGTATAGTGAGTGTATATATACAGTATGTAACACCCAGATAAATTACCATCTCTTGGTCTTGATACGAACTTTTGAAGGTTGTAGCCTCCTTTTTGTGTATAAGATTGTTTCTGAGTTTTCTATTTCTTCCAATCCTATTTCATAAATATAACTAACTTTGTTTTAATTCATACAAGGCACACAAATATTTTACTGGGTTAGTTTATCTTGTCCAAATAAATCCTTGATGAGCATTTTAGCACTTACCTACATTTGTTAGTTATTACATTTGTTCTGTGACATTTGACTTAATTTTCCTTTTTATTAAGGACTGCCACAACTTCCCATCTGTGCAGGTCTTTCATAGCCTAACCATCTCATGCAAAGATGCTGTAGTTTACAGAATTTTATGGATATTTTTATTTTATACATACTCATTTTAATAGTTTTTAATACGTGCCTACAATTTTTGCTCCTTTTGTTCCTTTTGTATCAGCTCTTTAAATGTTTTTCTGGACTAGAGGCATTAAGGACCTGCAATACTACAACATAAAAACCCCTCTTTCTTTATGGGTATGAACAGATAAAGGACTCTTAATGGGTTGCAGAATAGCTGCCAAGGTAGATAGCTTTAGCAGCAGTGTGTTAAATGGACTTGAGTGGGAAGAAATGAGAAGAGGCATTATTTCCCTGCAGATGCCTCATAACTCACAGAGGGCTTGTCTGTTGGGAGCCTCCATAATTTATTTATCCATTGCTCTCAACTTTAAATTCATCCTTGCTTATAGAAGAATCAGCAGAGAAATTTCAGACTAAAAGAGCCCCCAGTCTTCTGCTCCTTTTTTCCCCAGGATTTGGATTTGGTCTCTCTGGAATAAACTTTGCCCACCTTGTTTGGTGAGTCAGTGCAGAGAGGTGGGTGCTGGGAGAGAGTCCCAAAACTCACCACAATCCTGAAACAGATTTTCCCTTAAAAGCAGAAAGCCAGCATTTTCAGCAGTGCTAAATAGACACGTAGCACAAATAAAAGAAAACCATAATGAGCTATCGTGAGCTTTTCTGCACAAAGGATTTCTGCAGTAGCTCTGCCTCCAGTGAAGACCCACTTAGTGGCAGAAAGCTCATTCTCATTTGATTGTCTAGTGGGAGTAAAATCAGGAATTATTAACAGTTGTTGCCATCCACCCTAAAATTGAATTTTTTCCCCTGGCAGCTGCTAAAATCCCATCTTTATCACAAACAATTGCAGTGAGTCCTGGAGCAGTATTTCCAGCCCTGCTCAGTCTGGTCTGTGCGGAGCAGCTGCCTCGTGTGTGCAGACACCCCAGCAGGGCCGTGCCATGGGGCCACTTACACTGAGCCACCCTTATCGTTTCTGAAGCCATTATTTGTGTACAGATGAAAAGAGAAGTGTTTGTGTTTTCCTACAATCTTTTCTTCCCAAATCCTAAATAACACTGGCTTGGAAGCGATGAATATTTTCCCACTCCTCCTGATTCCCCTTCTGGCATGTGCAGCTCTGGCAGAGATGTACCATCCAAGTGCACCAGCTAAGCAGTTTATAGCCTCTCTGTGTGTCCAATTTTATGTTTCCCAGCAGAGCCTGTGTGTCACTCCATTGCTGGGACAGGCCTCACATCAAATAAGTATTTTGCACAAGGGCACTCTATGATTTTGAGAGTGACTGCCTGGTTTTTATGGAATTCTGCTCTTTCAAATGCATTAAAAGACACATTCTTCCCAGCAGCCATCTGTTTCTTTGGAGGCTCAGAAACAGGGGAGGAGCGGCTACGAGTGTTTTTGGAGCTGCAGAAGGAAGAGAAGGGGAAGGTTGGGATAAGGCTCTTTGTAAAAGAAAAATCACAGCACCACAGTTCCTAACCTAAATCAAAATTTGGTGATTGAAAGAAAACAGGAGAAACTGCTAAAGTGGGAAAGGGACAGGGAGAGAAGGAGGCAACAGGAGTGGACACATAAGGAGAACAAAGAAGGAGGATTTCTCTGCTGGGAATGCAGGAATGGGAGCATGTCTCCTCTTTCTCATTTTCTTGGGAACCCACACATGTTGAGGATTTTCTTGTGTGGTTTGTCCAACTCATATTTTCTTCCAGTGTCCAGTCATGTCAGAATATGGTCATTTCCAAAGTCCCCAACCCATAGGCAGAAGTCTGCTTACTTAAGCAAAGATTTCCTCATTTCTTGGATTTTATTTGCTGCCAACGTTACAAAGATTTCTAGTCTTGTGAAACAAATATGCTTCACACAATCATAAATGCCCAATATATTAAATATCTGACGTACTAGCTGTGGAAGCGAAGGTAGGTAAGTGATTCCCACACCACTGTAAATGCAGCACCAATGCCCATGCTCAGCCAGTCACTGTTGACTTGTGGAACTAACCAGAAAGTAATGTTTAGTGCATTTTTTAATTAGAAGCACAATAATACAGGTGATTAGTGTCCATGAGACTTTCTGAAAACTGACAGGACACTGTTAGATCAAAAAGCTCAGGAGCCATGGAAGTAACCGATTTCTTCAGTATGGGAAGGGAATCTGCACCATGTACTGCTTGCCGGGGAATGGCTGGAGGAGTAGAGGTCCAATATGTGTGGTGTGAAGAAGACTGTCTAGGCCATTGAGCACCTGTTCCTGTGACCATCTTGCCTCCATGTAACCTCATAAAACTGCAGTGGAGAGTATAAAAAAAGGTGCTATATAAGAACTAAACCAGGCCAAACAAGAACAAATGTAAAAATAAAAAATTCTGTTTAAACTGATGATAAATGATTTAATGTTAAGAAGATGCATAAATTAGTAAAGAATTAATGTTGGCATTAATGTATGTTTCTGTATAAAACAGTTTTCATAGTAGAACTGTAGAAAAAAGGGGGTTCAGTACATTTAAAAGAGAAAGAGCCTGTACAGAAGTGTATTGCTGGCTAAACTCTCCTTCCCAATCTGATGTCATGTTTCATCTCAAAGCCAAGCAGCAGTCACTTAGAGAAGGCACACTTGTCAAAGATGATATGAAGAATAGCTGAGCATGTAAAATCAATCAATAAGAAATAGAGATTCTCTTGGTCATCACTTCTTCATGGCATATGAGAAATGTACAGGTACAGTGATATTTCCAGTGGCAAAGAGGTTGAGGAAAGCTTTGTGACAGGAGAGAGAGGTCCTAAAGTGGTTTCCAAATTGCACTAAAACTGTGGGATTAAACTTCAGAAAGATTTATGTTTAAAAATCTCTTGGCAGTTTGAGATGTTTATCTTCCTTATGGTTCAGACATCACAAAAGACATCAGTCAATATAATGTCCACATACTCAGGTATTGTAGAGGGAAAAGAAATGACAAATAGGGGTGGGGAAACAGCAGATGTTTCCCCTTCAGCAAAGTGAAGAACAATAGCAGAGAGAGGTGAGACTCTCTAAGCCAGAGATGAGAGTGATGGCAGGTCTGCAGAGAAGTCATCTTGATAAATGTTACACATGTCAGCAGTGGCAGCAAGGACCAGCTGTGAAGAGAGAGTTGAAGTGATTTTAATTTGCTAAGATTTTAGACCAGGCAGGTGAGAAAGATAATGCAGAAATCTGCACCCAGTCAGGGCAAATACTGTCTTCTGTTTGTATAAATAGAAAAGAAATTAACTTTCCTGTCTGCACCAGGAGAGGAGCAAACTGGATCATTTCTAAACACGTAGTACTACGACAATGATCTGAGGAACAGCAGATCAATTATCTTGCTCTTCATGCATTCTTGTCAAGCTAATGAGCAGTTTATTGTCAAAGGTAATGCATTTCAAAGGGAGCACAAAGGTTTGAATCAGGATTACTAACAGCCATTCAATTTTGTATGAGAGGAGTCATCCTAGAAAAGACAAACGATGATGAAACTGCTGTATTAGCAGGACAGTGTTTCTGGATTTCCAGACAATATTTCCTACACCACGTTACAGAAGTAGAACAGATGAATCACTTTTTATTCATTGAAATATGAGAGATGCAGAATTAAAATACCCCTTGGATTATGTAGCCTGATCTTTCAGGAAGGACTAAGTGGTCCCTACAAAGTATTCATGGCAAAGTTTTCCTGCCTTGTCTGTCTCCTTGCACATATCAAGAGTTTGGGTAGATGCTCCACTATAAAATTCAAAAATGTAGAGGCAGACAATGAAAATAATTTTTATAGCAGCCGGAATCCTACAGAATTCCAGGAATTCTTCTACTTCCTGTCCCTCTGCTCTTCAGTTGTCAGAACTTTGGGATCAGGTGAAATTTAGATGGCAATAAAACACGTCCTCTGTGAACTCTGCTTCTGTGCTTTCTCTGAAAGTACCATTTTATTCACTCACATGCTCTCTTCTTGCCTTTTATTGAGAAATAAAATTATTTGCTCACTGTGACTTCTATAAGTAAATATTAATTCACTGAAGTTGATTGGAACTATATTACTTTATTGGAATATTTTATTTTGGTGCTTAAATCCAAAATCCTAAATGCTATCAATGTGAATTGCTGAATTACTTCATTGGCACACTCATACAGGTAAAACAACTCAAACATTTTTTGTGTCTGACTTTTTTTCTGGAGTAAATGTTTCCCTGTACGTTTGATGTTTAAGTTGAGCTTTGGGTGTCAAGAGGCAATGTTGGCCATCACTACTGCAGGAAGCTTGTTGGGGACCAGGAGTATAACCAATACTTTTTGAAAATGTGGTCCATCTGATACCCTGATCCTAGAAGGTGGGGGAGACAGCCCTTTCCCTGTATTTTGCAGTCAGGCTGCCCACAAAGTCCTTCATATTAAATTAAGAAATATCAGGGGAGGTGTACTGTACTTACCTGTCTCTGCAGCACTTACAAGCCTCTCATAATATTTCTTCATAGTTTTTCCCCTAAAAGGTGAGCAGAGTGGCAACTCTGTTACTAGGAATATGGGATATGACAAATACAAATAGAAGCAACAGCAGTACCGTGTCACACTGCAGCCTCAAGCCCGACTTTTAGGGAAATAACCCTGCAAGCAGGAGAGGGGCTGATCCCAGCCCCTTGTCCTCAGCTGTTCTTTATGGTAACTCCATGATGGTGGGTTTACATATGGTAAATCAAATGTTCACAAGGATTTTGTGAGAAGAGTAGCTTCAGGGTAAATTATACATGTAAGATTTCAACTTGGTTTCCCATGGTGAGATGTTTCGCATTCAGTGAGCAGGGACACCCCTCTTTAGAGGAGGGGCAGTTTGCAGAGAGCAAGTACTAACTCACCAGGGCCTTTCACAAGAGGGAGATCTAGTGGATCATTCTTACAGCTGCCCGACCTTTGTTCAGCATCATGATAACAAACAATCCAATTTGAGCACTGAGACACAGCGGTCTGATTTTACAGTTTCCAGCAGTCTCAAACATGCAGTCTCTGGTTTCCACTCTGAACACGGTGTGCTCTCCCTGCAGGTCTGAGTGCAGTAACTGCGAGGTTGGGGAGCACTGCGGAGTGATAATGCACGGCAACGCTGCCACGTTCTGCGAGCCATACGGTCCCAGAGAGCTGGTAAGTGAAGGCTGCCTCGTCTGCTGGGGCTCGGGCTGCAGGCTATGAAGCATGTCAGCTGCAGAGATGTTGGTGTGCTTTGAAAGTTCAGTTTTTGGCAGAGAGGCTCTTGAGCAAGGTGATAAGCCCATAGAATGCTCCCAGGAACATCCCAGTGTTTTAAATGGTAGATGCTAACCAAAGGTTATTGCAATAGTTTGCAAGGGACAGTCTCTTGATCCAGCATGCATCCAAGTCATTTAAAGTATCTCTGAAATACTGAAAAGTCAAGGACATAGAACTGTGTTGTCAAACTGGCATCATTCTCTTTTTATATCCAACAATTAAATAGAGACAGGATTCATGTCTCTTTTATTATTTTATTAGTCTTGTCCTGTTTTTTCTTGTCCCTGTTGACAAATGTTAATTTGGTTGTAAAACATCACTTGCGAACAATGCATCCTACAGACTTAAATGCAGCCTGGAGCAAGCACCTGCCAGTCTCAGAGAAGTGTATGTAACAGATTGACTCATGATGAATGGGACAGAATTAATTTTGTTGGGGAGTAGTTTGGTCATAAAATTGCTGTAAGAAACAACATGGTACAATTTGCATTAACTCGGGGTCATCTGGGTGTGGAAAATGAATTGCAATACATAAACCAATGCCCACATGCTGATGCTGGGCAGCTAGCTGCAATAATGTACATAAAAGGGGAGTTCTGGAAAGAACTGAAAAATTAAAAGGCCAGATCAAAGCCCATGTAATTCAAAATTAATTTTCATGTTTTCAACAGTCTTCTGAATGGAGGGAGAGGCTGATTAGAGCTATTTGAAGAGCAAACATGGAAGAGGGCCATAAAACAGAAGTGGTTTTGGCCAGGCATCTTCCCTTCATTTCAGACACTGACAAGTCTGAAATTTTAACATTTCACATTTAACAATTTAACATTTTAACATTTAACAATTAACAAGTCTGTTAATTTTACATCCTTCACTGGGACCAGAATTACACAAATGCAATGTAGATATTGCTGATGCGGTGCATAAAAGTCATAAACACATATAAAACTAATTTAGAGATTTTACAGAGAAAGGAGAATTTCCCTCGCAGCCAGCCCCAGCCAGGGAATCCTGTCAGGGATGTTAAATGGCCTCTCTGCTACTTTGCATCCTGTTTGAATATGCTAGGCTTTGCTAACTGCCTTGAGAAGGCATGCATTCATTTATGTCCCGTGCAAAAGGGAAGTCACACCACTAGGATGATTTTCCATTTTTTACATTTTTAGTTGTAGTACTAAGCACAGGTAACACTACTTGGAAAAAGATCTGTTTATGACATTTAACAAACCCAGGGTCCCAGACCCCAGGGTTTTGAACTGTCATTCACTAGCTGTCTTCTCCCTGCTGATTAGCAATTTAGACTATCCTAAGCAATCAGGAACTGGCTTCAAAATCCAGTCTTGGACTGTATTTGTCACATGTGTGATAAAGTAGCACTACTGTGGCATCAGGAATTTGGAAAAAAATTTTTTATGATACCAAAGTGGTGTGATTAAATAATCAGCTGAAAAAATCGTCATGCTTATAATCAGTTACCAGCCTAAAAATTAAAGTATCTATAAATATTATGGCAGTGTTGCAGAAAAATCAAATTCTTCTGCAGGAACATGCTAATGGCTTAACATCATGGATGAGCACAAGATAGTGTTCAGGCCAGAGGTGTGATCTAGTTTTATTTTTGAGTATGGACATACCTGTTGTCTTAGAACCAACCCGTTTCTCATTTGTAGTTGTTTTGGCAATTTCTCAGCATATCTCTTTCTGTCACAAATTTTAAAACCTGTTTCATTTCTCCATGATTTTCATTAATCCTATTCTGTCCCTGCTTGAAATGGACCATTAAATCTCTGCTCCTGCTAATGGCTCCTAATACATTAATTACTGCTTTAAAATACTTAGTCAAGAAGAGTTGCATTTGCAAAATATATCAACAGCTCTAGCAGCTGCTGGTTTGCTATCTTGACCTCCTCCTTTTCTTCTGATTTCCAATAGCCACCTGTTACTGCAGGCAGAGGGTTTTTAATACCAACTGTCTCTGTCTGTTGGTGAGAATTTACAGCTGGCAAAATCCTGGAAAGGTGTATAGCATCAGAGATGTTGCAAGCAAAGGAAAATATCTACTAAAGGCTCCCTACCATGCTCTCTGCAGTGTCTGAACTAAGCAGTCCTATGCAGAATTTTGCAAAAAGTTTTTAGTAAGTCTAATGCTTTTTCCCAAAGCTTTGCTGAAATGATTCACAACACAGTCTAAGTCTACATGAATGCCTCTTCTGTGATAACTGATATGTTTAATTTCTTGGTGATATGAGCTACTGAACCTCAATAAAGGTTTTGTTTTCAAATTATGACTTGCACAACATAATTAATTGAATGAAAACTAAT
Organism: Corvus brachyrhynchos; assembly: GCF_000691975.1. Taxonomy (NCBI): domain Eukaryota; kingdom Metazoa; phylum Chordata; class Aves; order Passeriformes; family Corvidae; genus Corvus; species Corvus brachyrhynchos. Next base: position 2,006,116 of record NW_008246057.1, on the reverse strand, counting down.
ATAATAGGTGCTCTCAACTCAAATCAGAAAGCAATTTATTATTTGGCATGATAAGTGTGATACCTAATACTGAATTGATCCTGACAGAATTACTTAAATGGGAATGTGACTGAATTTTTAAGGGGTTATGTACATGTAGCATCCCTATTCTTGTTTAAAAACTAAAATTACCTGTTAGGACATGTAGTCTTTTTATCAGCTAATCTTCAATGCATTTCAGTGATGATCCCATTCCTTAATATTTATAAGAAATTCTTTTGTGTATGTAATAAGTATGTAGAAAAGAAACAAAACACACCAAAACCTCATGCCAACTCATGCAGCTCTCCATCCATTATTTTCAGAGGCATCATTTAATGAATACCTCAACTAGGTGTGCACTGGTACTGGAAGAAGTCCAGTCCCTTTTGCTCTTCTGCATCACCACCATAGCATACCTTGCTTAAGTAGAAGTATTGTTAAATCCAACTTTCAAAATAGATTGAAAAGAATTAGGTGTCCTTCACAACACACTAGGGCTTTTTATTTTATAGCATTTTTAGGAGAACTATTCTAATTTGAACTACTGAAATATGGAGGCATTCGAAGAAGGGAGAAAGAGAGGCCTCAAAGGAAGGTGGTGTTCTGAGTACAGGGTGAGCTGCTGGTGTTTTCTGTCTCTTTCTAGGTCTTGGCTGGATGCCAGCAGTGGGTAACTGCTGCTACAATATTTCACTGTACATACCATATAGTATCACCAAGGTTTTTTGTTTGCTTTGGTGTGTAAGGTTTAAGTTCTGTTGTTTCCTCCTAATGTTTCATTATTTTAGGTTTACTTAATGTTATTTTTATTATTTATTTATGATCATTTTTAGTCCTTGTTCTGTGCTGGGAAAAGTGAGAACCATTCCACGTGTACAGATTTACACTAAGCTGACCATAGACCACAGAGTTCATTTTTTCAATCTTCTTAACAGTGATCAAATGCCAGTGTTGCATAAAAATGTGGGTTTTTTTGTAGACATTAGTATGGTGGAAAAAATTTCTGGCTTTGACATATGATGAGATTTCAATAATCAAAATGACATAACAAAAATGTCCATGATCACTCACCCTGAAAGGGCTGGTGATTAACAGTCCTATGCACTGGAGATGTAGGTGTCTAGAGATTTTCCATGCTTTCAAAGAAAAACAAGCGATGAATGTATTCTTTTGCTGATCTAACAAAACTATTTGCTTTTCTTCCCATAGACCACCACTGGCCTTAACACAACTACTGCATCCGTCCTTCAATTTTCCCTTGGTAAGTTTAAATTACTCTTTCACCCGAGAAAGGGCAAAAAGTCATTTCTGCAAAGGAAAATGGCCCTACAATTTAGGGTTACCTTTCTGGTTGATGTTACACCCAACATGAGGGATTAAATAAATCTTTTCCAAACTGCAGTGTATTTATTCATCTCCTGATATGGAGATAGTCTTTTAAATCTTGGAAATGAAAAACTCCAGTGGATACTCTGATGAGCCATGTTTGAGTTTTGGTTTTTTCCCCTATTTTATAACCTGATGTTTAACACAATAATTTCTTGCTCTTTCTCTGAAGTGTGATTATGGTTTCTAAATAAAAAATGAAGGGTTTTAACATTAACCCCCCGATACATTCTAAGTTACACCTAGGCAGTGCTGGTTTTAACACATTTGTACAAAGAGAATAGGTGGGGCAGATGAAGAGTAAATGCTATTAAGTCCACATTATCAACAGCATGGTTGTATGCTGTATTACTTAGAATGCTGTGAGTTATTACACATTTCACTGTGCAGTTGTGGCTATAAATTATGGTGGAGGCTGTGGCTTGGGTTGAGGGGAAATTTGGAACACACCTAATTTGTTAACTCATATCTCAATGTTCAATATCGGAAGGAAAAATGTTCTTTTGATATAAATGGTTCAATAAAAATGCAAGCAGGAAATGTAGCCTGCTTCCTCTGTGGACCCTGGACATGTGTTTCCAAATCATATTCCTATTTTTAAAAAAGTAATTCTCCAAAAGTATCTCAAGAGACTTGTGATTAAACTCTGGAAATCTCAGTTGAAAATAAGAACAATCATGTAGCTTGGCAAACAGCTTGGGTTTTTTAATGGATTGGACATCAAAATCCTAGAAGGCTCAGAAATACATCATTTAAATTTGCTTTTTACCTTAAGTTGTTCTTTGGGGTATTTGAAGTCATCAGTACCTGCAACTGACTGCAATGTTAATATATCTAAGGACCGGTTATCCATCCTTTTATTTTGAATTACTGGTTTAAAAAAAAAAGAAAAATGTATCCAATCCTTGACTGAATTACTGCATAAATATTGGGTGCCTCAGATGAAAACCATCCTGTTGCTGCCCTGCAGTTTCATTGAGAGAGTGGAAGGGTAGCAGCTCACTTGGTACACTGGGATGTGTTGCTCACTGGCAGAAGCACAAGGAGATGTGACCTCTATAAAGCTGCAAGTTTGCAATGATGGAGGCATTTCACTTTCCATGAAAATTTACAGAAATCTTCTTTGGATTATTTTTGCAGTGACCCAGGGTGGTTAACAGCAGGGTAAGGTGAATGGGTTGGTAGGTGTATGTTTGCTGGCACAGCCCAGTGCCTGGTATCTGCTGCAGGTGAACTGCAGAAGGGTGCAGGCTCCCAGAAGTTTCAAAATGAGACTTTATATTTCACTAGGAGCATTTGTGCCTATCAGATGGAAAAGGTCAAATAAAAAAGGGGTAAGAAAAGGCTGAGCAGGAAATACTCTACATGGCAGGATTGTCATGAATATATCTTAAGAATACCTGAACCCATACCAGTAGGAACCAGTAAAGTCCTCAGTATGATGGAGCAGGAGAGGGGTGGATGCACATCCAAGTAAATCAAATTTCAGTCTCCAGCTGAAAATGTATCATATTTCCCCATGTGCCTGTGTTGAGTTTGAAATACAATGCAGATTGGTTTTGTAACTGATAGAAGCCAGCATGAGCCAGGGGACTGCTGCTGAGCTCAGCACTACTTGGCTTTAGAATCCAGTTTCCAGCTCATTCCCAAACGTCCAATTTAATCATAACCCTTTTTAGGGATTGATCCAAGGGAATTGCCATTTTTTAAAAAGAATGTTTACCACTTTCCATCAACCATGGAATAGCTTAAGCTGTAGCCTTTTGGGGGTATCTTTATGTTAAATCTGTCACATAGCTTTGGCCTCATGAAAGAGCACACCCTTTAATTTCTCTTGCCACTAATTATCAGATGGAATTTTGTATTTGCAGGTATATAGACAGTAGAGAACTAGGAAATGAAGGTAAAAAAGAGAAGGTTCTTCTTTCACCATAAATTCCAGATCCTTTTAAACTCTGTGGTCAGGAAGGGTAACCGACTAGTGAATTTTTCATTAGCTGATATTCTGTGTGGTTTCCTTCATGTATCACACATTTGGTAGTTTTGTTCTTTAAGGCAGTTGAAAAGGTACACTTAAGAAGGCTTAATTAGGATGAAAATGTAATTAGTAAGGCATTTTCAGCACACAGGACAACATTAATGTACAGTACCCTTTCTGAATGAGAGGAACTCATCTGTCATGCAGCATCCACTCAGAGCTGGTCCAGGGCTGGGGTGGTATTTACATTTATGCACTCTGCACCAAGGGTACAGAAAATTTTGATTACTTCAAATGTCTTAATCATCCATCACTACATTTCTCCAAGACCTAACACTGACATGTCTAGCAGCTTCCGTAATGTTCAGTGGGATTGTTAATTGAGATATTTAAAGCAATGCCTTTGGGCTCTCTCAGGCCAGAACATCTGATTCAACAGCTTGGGAATTGCAGGATATTGCACAAAAGCCTCTGGACTCAGCTGCCACATTAGTCTGATTCATTAGCTGAAATATTCTCTATTTCTCACTCCAAACCTGAGCCTTTTCCCCTCAGCTACGTCCCTGGCCTTCCCCAGGGCTGAACATGATCTGTCGTTCACACGGGCCACTGTGGTGGAAGGTGACTCATAACACTGAGAGATTAGCAACTGAGCTAAATACAGGAAAAAAGAGACATAGAATCCCATGGGGAGAAGAGGAAAGCCTTTGAGAGAGCAATGCCAAGGTGTGAGGTGTGCAAGTTGTGCTTATGCTTGTTCCTTGGGTGTTCTCCTCAGCATGTGCTCTGGAGGCAGTGGTGTGTGTGGGCTGTGCAGGCTCTGTGTGGGCAGTTCAGCACTGGCAGGTGCTTCCTATCCCTCCTTCCTCAGCAGGGCCTCTGCTGGAGCTGAAGATGCTGTGATAAACATCAGCACTCAGCCTGGCCTCCAGGGCAGGTGCTCCTTGGAGCCATGTGTGTCACAACATGAAAATTGTTAATGGAAAATACTGCCTTGAAAAACTTTGTTCCATAGCTCACTCCTTATGTCTTAATATTAGTAGATAATTTCTGGCTGTTTAACAGTATTTGAAAATGAGAATAACTTGATAAGGAAACCTCTCACTTTTCAGCTTTATTATGAAATTTTTTTCACATTCCTCTGAAAACAGGACGACTTTGTCAGTATCATATAATGGATAAATACATAATGTTTGTAAAGCACAACCCTACTTTAAAAATTGCTTTCCCTTCAACTTTTGTGCCATTGTCACAAAGATCCTTTGTCATTACTAGAGCAAATTAGCAATTCTTCTCCCCCCACTATTTTTCTAAAAAAATCTAACCTTCCTACTGTTTCACATTAAACCAAAATTGGTTTATGGGGGAAGGGGGTTTTTTAATTTTCTGAGAAGGTCACACCTTCAAATATTACAAACATTTGGCACTTCCGCTCTGTTTCTTAAGGATCAAACCATTAGTCTTGCAAACAATGAAATAGACACAGGTTCAAAAGTGTTTTGCTTTATTTGAAGATAAAGCTTGGACTTGGACTCTCCCTTCTAAAATATTATTGTAACAAACTTTTGCAAAATTGGGTTCCCTAATCTACTAAAATCAAAGGTTTTACTTTGAGTCAACCATTAATCCTTATTTTCAGTCCCCTTCAAAACTACCTTTGCATGGCAAATATGTGATTTGCAGTATTTAAATATGGTCATTTCACATGTGTAATATTGGCCTATATGCTCATCCTAATGAATGAAACCTCTTACAAGAATCCCAATATGATGCAAAATTACTTTTCCTGCAATAAATAAAATAATAAAGCCTGTCCCTAAACTTCTGGTGGACCCTGATAATACCACTGGGCTGGCAAGGAAGGGGCTGCTCTCTGAGAGCATTGTTTGCTGTTAACATGAAAGACTTGAAGGTGCATGAGCAAAGGTGATCTTCAGTGCCTGAAGGCTGTCAGGCCTTGAAACTGGAAATTCCTTAGGCATCTTTGCTGCACGGATCATATGCTTAGTGCCTTAGCTATTGCTAAAGAAAAGACTTGACATGAATCAAATTTAGTACAACAACCTTCAGTAAAAACGGTTTTCAGTGAGGTTTTAGTAGCAGGCTTTAATCTGTGAGAATGCTTTGTGGTTTTGCCAGATGGACTCTGTTTGTCCTCTCAGGAAAATCCCAGTAGATATCATCCAGAAGATGGGTCACTCATGTTGTGATTTGCTCACTGGTCTGGAACCACAAGCATTTGGACCTTACTTGTAGATTAAGAATGGCCCTTTTCTCCTGCTGCTTCTGGGGTAGAATAGAATAGAACCATTTCAGTTGGAAGGGACCTACAATGATCATCCACCCAACTATTTCAGGGCTGACCGAGAATTGCAGTTTGTTGTTAGCTTCCTTAACATCCTCCAGTCACTTGTCTGTCATCTATTGCTATTGCACATTCCATTGTTCCAAATTGTTTTCTCTAAACATCTATCAGATGACCAAGTTAATTGTCAATTACAGCATTTGACAAGGATTGCATACAGGGTTCCATATGTATTAAATTAATCTCTTACAATCACTTACAACACCTGCCAGCAGTTTATCAATCTCCCTTAGTATCTCTCTAATGGAACCCCATAGCAAGGATAAATGTGTGTATCTATTGGTTTTAATATGGTTAAAATATTATTGAGAAATATTACTATTGGTATTCAACTGTTCAGGACTTTCTGGTAATTCAGGGTGCAGATATGTTGCTAGGGTGATCTTCATTCTAGAGTACCCACTTTGTCCCCATTTTCTATCTTCCTCAAAAGGAAATCAAATGCCAAACTTTGTGCTTTTACATGCATAAATATTTCATTCACAATCTTACAGTAGAATCACTTAAATCAGTAACAGAAGTAATAATTTCTCCAGTCTTGTTCAACACATTTTCCACTCTTGCAACTTTATTTTCTGGTTGAGTAATCACCTCTACCTTCAAATTTCCTGAGCTTTTAAAATCTATCAGACCATCAGCTATACTTAACTGCAGAGTAATTGTATTACCTGTGATGACTTTACATTCATGCTGTCATGTTTTTTAAGAGGTGAGGTGTTTGTGCAATGCACATACCAAGAATTTCCATTTGGCTTAGTTTATTTACAGTCTGTTTTTAATGCTGCTGATTTCACAGTCCTCTGTGACTGTAATCCAGAAAACTATTTAAAATAATGCTATTGATTGCTTTTGATTAGCATATGAGTAAGGGTCACTGATTTGGAGGCAGATCTTTGACATAATGATTCCAAGAGGATTTTCATGTCATGTCCTGCCTCACCCTAAGACATCCAGTTAGCGAATCATTAACCAGCAGACTTTACTTCTCCCCCTGAACTATCAAAGTCACTAGGAAGAAAGCTCTTTTACTCAGAAAAATCCATGGCCTAATGGTCTTGGTGGTGGTTGTTGAAGACAAAACATAGATAGTGTTTATCACCTTTACAAAGTAAAATGCCATTTTTTTCAGGTTTATTTATTTCACTTTCTATTTGTAGTGGCAATTTGCCTTTGTTACCAGTGCAGTCTTGCAGAATTAAATTATAAAATTTATTTGCTTGTGTAGATAATGGAAATAGTATTTTGCCTTGATGCATGCTCAATCTACAGATTATTATTATTATTATTATTATATCATCAGCATCATCATCAGAATTGTTGAATGTGCCCTTTGGATTAGGCCTTACCTGACAGGATTTTTTGCTTCAGAACTCACATTACTTCTCTATTAAGCTCAGCAAATAGAAGATCATGATTAATAAAAAATAATCTTGCAAAAATAAATAGTGCAGCTGATTCACTGAGCTCCATGTATTTCTGTGGAGGAAACAGCAGTCTCTCACTGCTAGGGCTATCCCCTAGAGCAGCACCCAGAGGGCTCTGCAGAGATGTGCATGGGATGATGATTCCTTCTCCTTCCCAACCGATTCCACTTCGGCTCAGCCTTGTGAACAACAGTGACTTCATATGGCCCCATGTAATAGTCTGAAGACATTTATCATTTATGTTCTTTTCATGTTTTAATTCAGTTCTGGTGGTAGCTGTTATATTGACAGTAGTGTTTTCATGGAGTTTATCCTCTGCTTGGATTCAGACCACTTGATAGAACAGGTCCAAACATGTTTTGCTAAATAGGTCTTAGCTTTGGCTGAAAGAACCACTGCTGATCATTTTCTCTTAATTTCCGGTTTTGTTTAGTCAGTTTTACAATTAGCAGAAGCTATTGGATGACTGACAAATGCTGTAATAGCATTTTGTGAGATAGCCTCAGCAGAACTGCATAGAGATGATAAAATTTCCTTCAGATTTGCTATAAAAATTCACTCACATGTCTCTAGGGAAATACCAAAATGAAAAATAAACCCCTTCTGAATTTAGCATGGAGGAGCACTTGTTCTTTTAAATTCATCATTATCTTGTTAGCTGAACACAAAACAACCTCATGGAGGAAGCTGTGGTGCCAAATGTTTTGGGCATGTTGAGCCCCACCTCCCTCCCTTTAGTCACCTGCATGGATGATTTCCTTCAGTCACACAAATTTCTCTTTCTCCAGTGCCTTCCAGGAAGCACCAGTTTTCCAGTGAAGAAATGGCACATCCATACAGTTGTGTTGATAGTGGTACCAGCAGGGAAGGGCAGTTCAGGTGGCCACAAATTCATTGTTACTAGAGTTAGATTCTGCCCCTTCTAAGCAACAAGAGCAGGGCATTAAAAATATTTGAACCCTCAGGCTGTTTTGTCTTAATTTCTTTCCTATACATTTGGGAAGACCTTGAGAATTTAATATAATTCAATACCAAAATTGGTGTCATTCACCATTCCGCATTTCTTTTGCTTGCTTCATTTCCCATTTTCCCCCAATAAAACAATGTTACACTTTTTTGATTGGCTACCCAAATTGCCATTTGCCTTTGTCTGACATGAAACCTACCAGTTTTCCTTTTCTGGTGGAAAAGCCCTTTGTGCTGATGCATAGGTTATACATTGCAAATAATGTGAAAGAATAAGACAGGTAAATAACATCATCAAGTACTCTTCACATAGCATGTGGAAATGTTAGGTGGTGTTTATTGATTTTGCCAAGTTTTACAAGAGGAGCTGCCTAGGTATTAATACCTAGATTGAAACCAGGGTTTAAAGTTGATGCTGTATTTGAAAGACATTTTAATGGCCTTGGGGCAAAATGATTTGTGTTGTTTTGGCTAGCCCAAGGTTACAATGAAATATTGTCTTTATTACTTCTGTACCAGGGCTTCTCAGCCACTGTTGGGAATTAAAATGTGAGCATTAAAGATTTACTACATGGAGAAAACAGAAAAGATAAAAAGCCTCAGGATTCAGATCCAGGGCAGGTGGCTGTGCCAGCACCTCACAGTAAAACGGGGGCCATTATGGAATCGGTCATTGCAAATAATAAATGCTGGATTACAGACAGACTCATCTTGATCCTGCTCATATCAGTGTATGAAGATAACACTTTTGTATGATTGAAAAGGTCCATTTTTGAATTAAACAACAAAGCATCTGTAGTTACTGGGGAGGGGGGGGGGGGGGGGGAA
>NW_008246057.1:1988544-1997134 GCF_000691975.1 Corvus brachyrhynchos | reverse complement strand
AGCTCAGCAAAGCAGCCCTGGCTCTTTCTCCAGCAGGTGAGGGATTGAAAAGTAAGAGCAGATGGAAATAGAAAAGCCCATCGGGAATTGCAAAAACCAGTTTTTACCAAACTAATTGTTATCTACCTGCATATACATTTAAAGGCAGGCAATCACATGATTTCAGAAAAGAGAGACACCTCAGCTCGGAATTGGCTTGAGAAAAATTATTTTCCAGATTTTCTTGGTGCCAGGGAATTTCACTAAAGCAGCCAAGGAAAGGACTTTCATATCTGTATATTCAAGTTATCTCCTTTTACACAGCAGTTCTTGGGACCAATTCTACTGCCTCTCTAGAGTGGACTGACTGTAGAGATTTAAATAAAACTTCATGTATTTTAATGCAGTATTTTAATACCCTTACCAGCACCTTATGGTGCTCATTTTCTTAATTAGAGACCTTCGCAGCTGGCCCAGGCTGCTAAACACAGTTACACAAAGCATCTATTTACTGATATGTGTTAGTGTACTACTGAACTACTTTCAGATGATATCATTTACATTTTGCCCAGCTTCATTGAAAGGTCACCCTCTCCCTTAGAGAATCTCCACATAATCTGACATTAACTATTTAACAGCAATAATGTTGAAGTGTACAATGTGGGTGCACCAGTAGAAAATGCTTCCTGAACACAGGAGTTACTATTTTGTCAGACATACAATACTTAGAGTTGTAAGTATTTTGGGAGCATTAATGATACTATTGTTTCAGTAGCTACCATTCCTGGGTGTCCATTTCATCCAGGTCTAAGTGAGTTTACTCACTTTGCCTTCAGCAAGGTGTTATATGATGTTGCTGCACTTAAGAACGTGGTTAAATTTAGCATCATGTAATTATTTATTTGGTAACAGACTTATTATCCAAGCACATACCTGCTGTCTGTATCTCAGAAAGAGACACTATAAATAGCTGAACAGCTTTACATCTGAATAAATTGGAAACTGGCATGAGGGAAATACAGCTTTCTGCCTGGTTTATTTTTCTCTCCTTAACGTTCTCAGCACAAAAAGCAGTATGATTTGTGATCTGATCTTGTTCATTAGAAGAGAACAAATTTGTGTGAGCGCAGGAAGCACATCAGATCTCTGAATATAAATAGACTAAGAGGAAGTTGAACTAGATAAGTATTTCCTCAGACTTCTCATCTAAAGGAAATTAGCTGCATTAATTCATAAAAAGTACATCTGCTGTTACTGGGAATCCTGGCAGGAGGTGGATGGGAAGGGAACCATGGGTGATCACCTGCTCCGTGCTTCCACCAGGATCACATGCTGGGCAAGGACAGCTTGCTCAGGGCCCCATCCTCCTAGAGTTTAGCCTCAGATTAACTTTTAGGACTTAATTTACTAAGTTCTTATGATTTATTTTTATCAAATTTATTTACTAATTATTCTTCTCCTCACCTTTTACAGTTTTACAGTGGAGGCTTTTAGCCTGCTCATCAGCCCCTTAATTTTATTTAGATGTAAATAACTACCCAGCATTTCCAAAATGGAACACTGGCCTAAATCTGCCAGTGGAACAAAAGTTAGCTGCTCTCAGAAATGTGCAGAAAATAAATGGTTGAGACTTTGCATTACAAAATTTGTAATTTTTCCTAATGCTAAAGTAGATCTGACTTTTATGAAAGGCAAACACCATTGGCATTTTTTTCCCTAGTGTCAGGTATTTATTCCAGATTGTTTATCAGAACATACAAGAGGACAGACAGTCAAAATCCTTTCCCCACAAGGGAAAGAAAAGCAGCCAGCCATAAAAGTATTTGTTTCTATTAACAGATATACTATGATTACAACACAGAATGCAGTTGTTACAGTTTTTAGTTTGACTATATTTTACACTCAAAATATCTCTTTGTACTCTGAATTCATTCTATAAACAGGGAAAAGCTGTTAAAAACAGTCTAAAGATCTAAAAGTCATAATTAAAAATCACATTTGTAACTAAATTCAAAGTTGTGACTTCAAAGAAAAATTAAAATGCTCTTGTGACCTTCTCTTGAGGAAGTTTTCAGAGGCAGAATGGAATGAACAGTGCATTGCATATTTTTATACCAGTGCTTCTGGTACATCCAGCACTAAATATTCTGTATTTTAAGATGGTTAAAATAATTTAGTTCTTGATCAAAAGCCAATATAAACATACCTCTAAAAAAAACCCAGAATCCATGGAGCATTCATTATACCAAACAGTGGTTCATTACTTTGGAAAAAACTATTAGCAAGCCAGCCAGATTTGACCACGAGTAATTGATACTATCCAGTTTGGCTTAATTCAAGCGATATCAGCAAATTATAATCCTTAGCAAACACTAATCATTATTCATCCCATTAACAATATTAATAAAAGTAATCTTCTCACATTAGATAAAAGGGATTCTTCCCAGCACCCTTTTGCTTTTCAGACTGCATTCAGGACACAATTGAAACCCTTCTGCACAATTTTTGTGCGAATCTTTCTTGTGCAGTCCCCCATCAGACTCATTCTCCTTAAAGCCAGCATTAGATATCTCATCTGCTTATCCACGGAAGCACTTGCAGGAGCTATCAAGAGGTTGTCAAGAGGCGGAGGATGTCACACTCTATAAGGAGCAAAATATTGCTTCCCTTGCAGATGGCACCCAGTTTTATCTCAGCAAAACACCAGTTTCTAATCAATGTTGTTAAGAAATCTTAGAGACCAACAGCTGTATGACTTGGGTTTCTGTAAATCTGACACAGTTGGAGGCAAAGCTGTAGTGAGAATTAATTTTGCCTGCTATTGCCAGCCTGGATAGAAATAACTGAATACCTGGATACAAACAGCTCATATGTGGTGCCTTCATAACACCTCTCCTGAAATGCTATGCTACCTACATGACATTTAAAAAATAAGGTAGGTAAAATATTCACCAGTACTTTAGATGGCCTTGAAGGAAACCAAAATCAGCTTAACAAAACCTAAAATTGAAAAAGACAAAACCCATTACTGTTTCAATTGGATACGCTGAGAGTGGTCAGTGCTAGTCAGGTCCTGGCTATGGGTTACCAGTCCTGTGAAACAAGGAGCAAGGCAACTGAGAAGCATACTTATGTTACACTTTTCCCTTCTTTCCTGTTTAGCTAAGCAGAATTAACAAAGCAGCTGTCAGGAGATGTTTAGCAATCCCATACTCTGCCAGTCAAAACCTTCTTCTATTAGCATCGGTGCCCGGACTCAACTTTGAGAAAATTTTATTTTATTGAAATTTGGCTTGGGAAAAAATCCAAACATGTAAAGCACCAGCCAAATAAATTAGTGTTCCAGAATATTCAGTACATGAAAATGGCTGGGTTCTATAACTGAAGCTGCTCATAATTTTTGATAACAGACAAAATTGCTGTCTGAGCTTCAAATGTATCATTTCAAATTCATGAAGGTTGTCTCTAGCTTTTCTCTGAAAGTTTTGGAAGTCTGTGAACATCAGATGAAAGACTATCAAAAGGAGTAAAATAACTCCAAAGGAAAAAAATACTTTGTTCCTGAAACACAAGGACAAGCTTGCCTTGTATATATGTAAAGAAAAAATCTGGCAGTTCTTGAACAGAGGATGGTTTGGAGTGCCCCCTGCTCCCAATAGATAATTACACACGAAAGCCCTTAATATTGAAAGTATAATCCTAACTCTTAGTCAGATTTATCTAGCAATAACTTTACCAAGGTGTCAAGTTTGCTGTGACATACTCATCGTAAGAAATAAACAGCATTTTTTCTCTAATGCAGTGGCTTACTAACACAGACTTGTTTACAGTAATCACTGTGCAGGTTTTGCTACCCATTTTCGGGGCTAATTCAAATCCTGGGCTTTCCTGATAGAAAGTAAACCAAATCTAATCTCATTCAAAAGGTTTTATGTACAACTTTTCCTTCAGAGGACAGGAAGGTGTGAAGATTTGTGGCATGATATCCTGCCCCTGCTTCTCTGCTCGGGGCTGACAAACTGGCTATTACCATCTCTGGGAGCAGTGGGAAGGACACCTCCCTCCCAAGCTCCATTCCTGAGTCATTACTACTTGAGTTCTGATCACCTATTTGTGGAAAGTCAGAATATAGCTTTGCTGGTCAAGCTAGAGGTAAACATCCAAAAAGCAGATTTGTATTTTAAATAATCGTAGTTTAGGATTACTGAAATAACAGTGATATGGACTAACAGCCATAGTATTAAGTAATAGCAATATTTAAAGTAATATTGAAAATTATATTGAAAGGCAGTGACTCGCAAGACCATCTCAGTAAACCCTGTCCTGTAGTTCAGTTGCATATATCACCATCCTCCCTTTTCTTGGGAAGAAATTCTTAATGTAATATTGGATGTATATTAGTTTTGTAAAAGATTCAAGTACCAGATACATACTTTTTAATTTTTTTAATTGTCAGTTTGAGTTTTGCAGAATTAGATAGGTATATGAAAAATAATCTTGCTATCTTATGTTTTGAGTCAAGAACATACATAAAGAGGGTTTAAACACTGATAAAAACACATTTGTCATTGCAGCCAGTAATTGCTACTTGAGGACTTTCCCAAATTAACTTTAATCTTAATACAACCCACCCTGCTTATTAAAAAAATAATAAATCCCAGCATTTTTCTCCCCTCTTTTTATTGTCTCCACTGCTCTTTTTCCAGTCTCACAAGTGAAATGCCACATCTACCTTGCAAAGCCCTCTCTGAGTAGCCCCATTTCTTTTAAGCAACAACTTTGATCTTCATTGCATAATTGAGGGTGTTCAGATCTAACAGACAACATTTCTCATGTTGATTGTGTGGCAAATCTGGCCTTCTCTCCTTTTTAAGCAGCATATTTGGACTCAGCTTTGTTTAAGAGCACTGTACCAAAAGTTGATTGTAGCACTAACTGGAATGGCACATGTTATAAAGTCCATATTGCTGGTTATTTTTACTGATTATGTTCTTTTAATTTCTGTCTGACATAAAACTCAGTATGTTGCTGTTTTACCTCACCTCCTCTGACTGGCCAAAGAGGTCAAACTGGCTGCAGTTCCCTGAATTTTGAACAGAATTCCTCTAAAATAAAACGAACGAGCGTGATTAAGGGTTGGAACTCTTAAATTCCACAGAAGTAGGAACCAACAGCAGATGCCACTCAGTAAAGTAGACCATCTCAGCAGATGGGCAAATATGAAACGCAAAGGCTTTTCCTGACATCATTTGGTTTTAATGTGATAGAAATAAAATGCCTTGTCAGTAAAATATAACCAGACAGTTGCTTTGTAGTCATTTTGGATACATAGCTGGTAATTCAAAGTCCTGCTGCCTTTGCAGTATTAATTATTCTGTGCCTCTTTACAGCAAGAATATGTGTCAGACCAGCTGAACATACCACACGCAGCTGTAGTGGCTCGGAAGTATCTGTTACTCTATTTGCAATTTAACATTAGTGAAAGATAGAGGAAAGCAACTTTGTGGATCATTTCCAGGAATCTAGTGGATGTATCAGACAAAATTACAGAGACAGGACTTCATCCCATGTTTTGGAGTGGTTTTCCCCCTGTAGAGGTATGTGATGTGTGTCTCAGAGCAGAAAAACAGCTCTGTAGGGCTGAGAGTTGTGAATCTGAATTGCCTCGGGGGAGCTGGGGCTGCAAGCACCGTGCTTAATGACATATGTTCCCATTAAAATGTGTAAGTTGTTCTCTTGTACAAGTGGTTAACACCTTTTTAATCAGGCCATTTATTTCATTTACAAAAATAAGCACCCCAGTTTCGAAAATGATAGTATTTTATTGTCAGCAGTGTGTATATAGATTTATACATATATTAAAATATGTATTTACACAACTTCCAGTGTGGATGAAAGTATCTGAAACACACATAAACCTAACACACTACTTGTGGCACATATAATATGTACTCATACTGTGAGCAAAGCTGTGGTACTCACTCAGTGGTATCCTGATGCCATCACAGGTGCTGTTTAATTGAAAGCTGCTTCTCTTAAACATGGGAAGTACATGATGTCTGCTGCTTTGAATCTCACATGCTTATGAAATTTTGACCTTTGGAGCACAGGCTAGGGTGTGTCTGTTTCACTGAGCATTGAATTTTCTGAGATGGATGAATTATCTGGTGTGTGAGGAAAAATAGTGGTTTTAGTGTGTTTAATTACCACACAGGTTGTTTATCATGTTTTCTAGGATGAATTTCTCAATCCTGTTTTTGTGTTATTTTGACTGCCTCATGTATTAATTGTTAAACTCATCTTTTGTGACAACACCCAGAAGGCACCCTTTTATAAATCAAAAGTAAATATATTACCCTACCTTGCAGGAGTGCCATAAGGCTTAATTAGTTCATTTTTGTAAAGTGTTCTGAGATTCCCAGATCAGCATCAAGTGTTTGTTATTAATTATAGGATCTAGGGAGTATATTGGATGATTTCTTAATTAATTTTCTTCAGGCAACCTTAAAATAACTAATTTTGTTACATCTTTGCTCTTTTAAATTCCTAAAGCACGTTTGCTCTTGGCTCAAGTAATTCTGTGTCTATTTTCCTCTCACTTATTGTATTTTTATTTATAGATTTTTTTATATATATACAATAATATGAAAAACAGTCTTTTACTGCTTTCCCTGTGAATTCTGCTATGTGGATTATTCTCTAATAAGAAGGTTTTGTTTAAACATTAGATGGTGGGTTTTTTCCTGCAGTTGGGGGTGTTAAGTAATTTACTTGGCTTCCCCTGGGAAATTTGCAGAGATTACATGGCACTGCTGTGATTTATCATTTCCACTTTATTTCTGACTCATAAAGCATGCATTATTTTGTGTTTACCTTCAGCAACAGATCACAGGAAATTTCATCATCAATCAAAGCACTTTAAAATGGGGAGAAACGATAAGGTGACAAAGGCACAGTCAGCAACTGTGGTTATTGGAGAATCATTTATGCTTCATTGTGTCGTAACACTTCTCATTTTATTGCTTTCCCAGGATCGGGTTCATGTCGATTTAGTTACTCAGATCCCAGCATCACGGTGTCCTACAGTAAGAACAGTTCTGCAGATTGGATTCAGCTGGAGAAAATTAGGTTTGTTACAGCTTTTTAATCATTTTCATGTTTTCCAGCTGAGCAGGTGGTGTTTAAACCTGGCTCTTTTAAAACTTGTTTTATTTGTTAACTTTTCAGTTCTCCTTGTTCATACAAAAGATGAGGGGTGAAATTCCTGGCTAATTGCAGAACTGCCACCAGATTTGGTAAATCACAAATTCATCCATTGAGTATGTGGGAAGGGAGTAAGAGAATCACTTCACACTTAAAATGCAACTCCAATAACCAGCAGGTTCCCGTGCCTGAAAAAACAAAACTTTGATGAGTTTTTGCATTTTAGCACCATTTTGAATGTCATCAATGGCCATATTTTATAATGTTGCAAATATCTACTTTGGTAGATTAAAATATTCAATAAAAACATTTTATAGTTTGATATGAACACTTGGCTCTTAATGCTCTTGTAATAACAAGATTATGGTGAATAGTGCCTTGCTTTTAAACCAACTGGTGTACCTGAAAAAGCAAAGGATTATGAATGGAAAATTTAAATCTTTTCATTGCAATATCCACACCTTTAAAGAGAGAGTCAGTGTCGGAGATGGATTTTTCTAAGAGAGCATATTTTATTCAGTAACAATAGGAAAGGCATTTTGTGCAATGGCATATAAACATAATTATACAACTGGGGAAGAGAAAACTGTTATTCATATGTAATGTCCTCATAGCATCTCAGTCTGCCTTCCTGCATTACCCAGTGTCAGTGCTATACAAGTGACTTGCTTGAGCCTATTTTCAGTCCATTGACGCAATTTCCAGAGCAAAAGGCTCCTTAATTTCTGATGAATAAGCAAAACTCGAGCTGCAAGGTTGTGTGTTTCAGTATCTCATCCTCCAGCTCCTTGGGGGAGTGGGGCTACAATTTAATTGAAAAAAGCATAAATTATTCTCAATTTTAGTAAAACAATTGGTGCTAATTCTTATCTCAGAAAAATATAAAGCAAGAGTAATTCACTGCAGGCACTGAAGTTGCCTCAGAGTAACCATGCAATACATTCTATTTTTCTCGTACTGATGCAAAATTACACATCTAGTCCGTAACGTCAGCTCAGTTGCTCTCATAGCTCTACAAGCCAGGGAACTCAAGAGTTGTGAGGATGCAAACACAAGCCCTTGAGACCAAATTTTTTTGAAGTTAATGTGCATGCAGTTTGACCTCTCCTTCCTAAAATTTGATGCTGGAGCCAGCAGTAGAAAATAGGTCAATAGAGCAATGTCGTGCGAAGTGGAGAGGATGAATTATGGAAGGATGCTCGTTTCTCCTGTGGTCCGTATGAATTGCAGTGTTTATTCGAATGTGCTTCAGCGACTTTCACAGCACTACATGCAGCTCCAGGGAACGGTGGGAGAACTGGGGAGACATGGGACAGGAGGGCAGCTGTGAAGGGAGGTGTTGTGTTGTGTCAGTGGGATTTCAGCTCTGGACTCCTGGGAGGGAGGGCAGAGATCTCTCGGGGAAGAG
>NW_008246057.1:1981699-1988517 GCF_000691975.1 Corvus brachyrhynchos | reverse complement strand
GGGAGGAGCGGGTGCTGTGTGTGTGCTCTGGGAGAAGCAGGGACAAGGCCTCAGCCCGCGCCGCTCTGGAGGGTGACAGACACAACGTTTAGCAAGGGCAGGGCCATTCGTGGGGGCAGATCCTGGGTGTGAATATCGGACAAAGGCAGTTGCTTTTCAGTATTTTGCTTTGCTTTCAAAAGAGAAGTTCCTCTGTTTTCTGCTATAAAAGGAAGCTATTGGTACCGTTTTTCCCTAAAAGCTCCGGATTGTCTCTGACAAACTATTCAGCCTTCAAAACATCACTACCAAGGCAGATAGAACGTTGAGTAGCCGACATCTTGCAAACGTCACTTTTGTAACTCCTTGCAGCCTGAGGTTTGAATGTAGCTAATTCACTTGCTGGGTGGTTATTGAGGTTTAGCCCCCCCCAGCAGCCAAGCCCCACACAGGCACTCACTCCCCCACCAGCAGAACTGGGGAGAGAACTGGAATGGTAAAAGCCAGAGAACTCATGGGTTGAGATAAACACAGTTTAATAGGTAAAGCAAAAGCTGTGCATTCACATGGGCAGGCAGGAGTTCAGCCATCTCCAGGAGAGCAGGGCCCCTATCACATGTCACGGTGACCTGGGGAGACAAACACTCCAAACATCCCCCCTTCCTCCTTCTTCCCCCACTTTATATAGTGAGCATGGGATCACATGGTCTGGAGTAGCCCTTTGGTCAGTTGAGGTCACCTCCTCCCTGCCTCCCATGCATCCTCAGCTTCTTTGGAGTGAACCTCAATCCTTTAACAGCTCTGAAGACAGGTGTCTGAAGAAAAGCTCAAGGTCCTAATCATTGCCTAATAGCATTATTCCAGGTCTGACTCTCCACCCCTCGTTCTCCATTTTCAGCAGCAAGAGAGAGGACAAATGGCTTGTTTCTTCTGTATTGTTCTTAAAGCAGAATATGGAAAGAAAGACAATCTGGCCCTCCCCATCCACAAAATTATCCTGACAGCAGGGGTGTGAGATTGGAAGGACATGTTTGTCAGAGAAAATTCCCTGCTTTTCTCTCCAACCATTCTGCTCCCTCCAAATCTTCAAGGGACTTCAGAAGTCAGCAGATTCTTTTGATGAAGTAAAAATCACATTTTGTGAGACCTGTTTTGGTTATCAGCTTCCTTTACTTTCCTTTTGGCCATAGCTGCAAAATACCTGACCATACCCAGTCACCATCTGTAACCAGCACTGAGCATGGATGTGGTCCTGCTCTGTCTTCCTGCTCTCCAAACATCTGCACTGATCTGTTGTTTATTGCCTTAGCTTGCACTCTCTTTGAAGCAGGGCTGCCTGTTTGGGCTGGATGTGCACTGCCTCGCCCAGTGGGGACTCTGCCTCAGGGCAGGTATTTTCTCATCTCCATAGAAGCTTTATCAGCATACAAGGGATGTCAGCACAACCGTGTCACACCTAGCAAATGTGTTAATTGAGGGAAAAGTGTTCCTGACTATGACTTAAAATTGGTCTAATTCCCTATCATTGTTTTTCAGTGCCCCATCCAACATCAGCACAATCATCCACATCTTGTACCTTCCTGAAGATGCTAAAGGGGAGAACATCCATTTTCAGTGGAAACAGGATTATGTTCATGCTGGTGATGTGTATGAAGCCTGTTGGGCATTGGACAACATCCTGATCATAAATGCTGCTCACAGAAAAGTTGTGTTAGAAGATAATCTGGATCCTGTGGATACTGGCAACTGGCTTTTCTTTCCTGGGGCCACAGTTAAGGTTAGTCTGATTTCCCATGGCTTAATGTTATTATTACTCTTGTAAGTGGAAGAAGACAGTAACAGCTAACCAAACTGTGATCACAAGAGTGTTCAGGCAACTCCATCTGCTTCTAGCATTGGGCTCTTTTTAGCTTTGTTTTTACCCTTTCTCTGTCCCATTGGGGCTCTCTAAAACAATGCAACTTTTCTGCCATGACCAAAACTAAAAGTCAGTTTATACTGTCATGTCAGAGATCATGTAACAGAAAATGGAAAACAGCTTCCTTTTAGCAAAACAGTGCAATATTTTTGAAACAAATTCAAATCTTTCTGTTAGATATTTTAAATACCTGCTTTTTATCTTGGCGTTTTTCAGCTACAGCTACTCACTTCACAAATTATTACCAAAAAATAAAGTTCCCCACTTTTTCTGTCTGTGAATATCCCATCTCCATTGCAGCATGTATTCAGGTAGTGGCTGCTCCCTAAGATTTTCTTTTTCAGTATAATCCTGTTTTAATATTTGAGATACAGCAAGACCAAGATCCATTCTTGAGAAAAACTCTGAGGAGCCCAACAAGATCTTTGTGCATAGTGTACCTTCACATGCAGAGTTGTGCAATATTTGGAAAACAACTGGATTCTTGCTGTCTATGTTTCCAAGCAGACAGAAGTTCAACAGCTGGTGACTTTCTGGTTTCATCCTATTTTCATTCACAAAAGCAATTTTGATGTCAGGGTTCATTTATGATGCTGTTAATGGTTTTGGCAATTGCACAGGAAACAGATGTCGAATACTGAGGGCAGTTAAGAGGTTGGTTTTGGTCTCATCCTTTTCCCACAGAACCTGATACAAATGGCTTCAAATTAATAGTTTTAGAAATAAATATTTCCACTAATGTACTTCTCATAGTACCATTTTACTGGCTTTTTTTTTTTCACGTCAGCAAGGTCATTTAAACTACATTGGCAAAGCTTTTACATGAGATTTTAGAATCAAATAATGTCCTGCATATTTAATGAACATTATGTGATCAGTTCACACTTGTTGTTTTGTCAGTCTTATGTCTGGATTTTGAAACCCAGCCCACATATGTGAAGGTGTGAAAGGAAAGCAAGAATTAATGTACTACAGACAGAGTTACTTTTTCTCAGTTGACCAAGCCTAAACACTGCTTGTTCTTTCTGAAACATGTATAAGCAACATCTAAACTTTAGCAAATAACCCTCTTTTTTTGTTGCAGTTTAGGATTTTTTTTGTTTGGTTGTGGAGGCTATTTTGGGGTTTGTTTAGTTAAACTCAGCCAGTTTGTGCCACTACACAACTAGGCTTTTGTGAAAGACAAAGGACCTAAACCTGGAGATCACTGAGCACTGAGCTTTTCTAGACAGAAATCCCATCAAGTTCAAGCCTTCTATGTGACATGAGTGAGGTTTCACCAACATGCCGTTCCTCCAGGCTTATCTTCTGTTCTAGGTACAAGTGAAATGTGCAAATGCCTGTTCACAGCTGACATCTGACTGTGTGTAGCCACCAACACCAGGTTGAGGCTATGTGTAAGACTGTGGCGTAGGCATGCTGGATTAAGGCTATACGTGAGGCAGGGCTTTTATTCTTCATGGGACCCTGCAGTGTGTCTGTGTTGTCACCAGAGCACTCCTTTACTCATTTCATTTTTAAGGCTGTTGCTGCAGTCTCCCTCAGATTTTCAGGAACAATCTTGCCAAATATAATTTGAACAGATTTTGCAATGTGAATTTCATGTTATGTCAAAAGCAAGACTATAAATTGGGTCAAGATTTACATCAGATCAGCATAAAACCTGTTGTAGCATTCTAACACCAAGAACAATTTTTTGACAATTTTTTTAGCTTTTCATGTTTGGAATGTCATATAAAAATTTTCAAAATCTTTTATTATTTTCTTTAAAACACTTAGTTCTAATCTCAGTTCATCACAAACATGGTATTTTGTAAAAGTAGAAAGCTAAGAATCCTTGTAGATTGTGCTAATGACATTAAATATGACATAGGGGAAGGCTTTAGGAGATTTCTCTATCATGGCCAAAGTCATTGGCCTACAGAATAATGTTTGAGAAACCCTAACAGTGTTACAGGGGTAGCTTCCATCACAGATAATTCTAGTTCCCTTTTTTCTACAAGTCTTTTTGCTTCCCAGACATCAAGAACTTGCTAAATAGTCCTGATCTTTGTCCACAAAATCTGTATAGCAATTTAAATTTTTTCTTAACATTTTTACTAAGAGATCAGCAAATTGTGGTCTCAATAGCTGACTGCAGCTTCCTCATGAGGGAAGCGAAGGGGCAGGGGCTGATCTCTTCACTCTGGTGACCAGTGGTAAGATCTGAGGGAATTACATGAAGCTGTGCCAGGGGAGGTTTAGGCTGGCTATGAGGAAAAGGTTCTTCCCCCAGAGGGTGGTTGGGCACTGGAACAGCTCCCCAGGGCAGCGGTCACAGCACCAGCCTGACAGAGTTCAAGAAGTGTTTGGACAATGCTCTCAGGCACATGGCGTAGTCCTTGGGATGTCCTGGGGAGGGCCAAGAGTTGGACTTTTATAATCTCATTGAGTACCCTCCAACTCAGGGTATTCTATGATTCTATGAAGTTTCATTGCTGTATCATGGTACCTTTAACTCTCACCTATGTGCCTAAAGAAGTTCCCATAGTCACTATTGCAATGCCAAACTTCATTTCAAGCTCACAAGACCTTTTCTCTGACACCCAAGCCATGTATGTTTGTGCCATACAAGTTTAAATTCCTACCCTCCTGTCTTCTCTCAATTAGTATTTTAGAAAGACTAGCTTTAAAAATCTTTCTTGAGGCTCTAACGCGTAAGATTAGGCCACTCCCTGTCCTTGAGAGCAAATGACATAGCAGAGTTTGCATCCACCTAGGCAGACTGTCACCTCCCAGAGGAGTGGTGTCATCCTTGCTGCCTACTGAGTACCTGGCTTATATATGAGGGTACATTCCTTGAAGATATTGCCACTGGAGTGGACAGTGCAAGTATTACTGGGAATTTTGAAGCAATGCATTCACTCTGATTTGGTGGGTTTGGATGCTGTGTTCTCAATAAACACTGTGGGAACTTTCCTGTGCCCAGCTTGGGAAGCAGTTTCTCTTCCTCTCCCAGTCTGCTTGAGCTTGGCCCAGGGATTTCCTTACGTTTCTTGTGGCCGTCAGGAGCAGTTGCTACTCGTTTGAAAGCACATGGCTGGTTGCAGACGCAGCTGGACCTGGCTACTGAAATGGGATGCAAGCTGAGAGCTAAGCCATTGAACTTGTGTGTTTTGGTTCCAAAGAAGACAGCAAAAGGCAGGAGAGATGCTGTTAGCAAGGCCAAGCAACCCTTAGGAGATTAATTGGATCCACTGGAACGTGTTTATCTGTGTCGGACTGTGTGGAAGGGTGTTGAACAGGATAAATTCCTGACTGCGTTTCAATATTTCCAGTGACAGCTCTGAGCGTGAGCACAGCCTCACAGCTGAGCATGGTTAGGTTGCTGCTCTGGTGGTTGAGATTGCTGAAATGCATGGGAAGAGTGCTGTGCTTCTGTCAATAATGCTCCTTGAATCTCTACTCCTATAGAACAGAAAAGTGATCTCAGCTTTCAGTGGGCATTCCATATATATTTTATATTGGACCAGAAATTGTTGAGCTTTGAAGTACAATTTTTGCAAGTTTTTTTGTTTTCTCTGATTGCTTTAGTCCAAAATGGGTTGTGCAAGCTCAAAAACTGAGTTTCAAAAGGGAGGCAACCTCAGCAGCCTTACAGTTTATGTTTCTGCAGTGCTTTGATTACACAAAAGTAACATGGAGACCAAACCACTTGTCTCTGGAATTTTTCCACCTTGAGATAAAGCAGTATGGATCATTACAGACACCAGTGACAATGTATTTGGTCATGGTGTGTTAACCCAGTGACACTTATCATCTTTGAGAAGAGTCAGATTACAGAATTGCTGTCTCACAGTAGTTGCAGCCATTCTTCACATGGTGGCTGCAGGTTGCCATCCAGCTGGCAGCTTGGTTTGTTTGGTCTGCAGGGTTTGGGGACTACAGCTGGGGCTGTTGGTGCTGAGCTCTGTGTGTGCAGCCTGGCATGAGATGGGACAAGGGCAGCAGGTGTGTGCCAGCCTCACTGAGCAGTTTGGGTTTAGGACAAGGGAATGGTAACTGGTCCCTGTTACTCACGACTGTGGACATGACCAATAAACACTGAGAATATTCCAATCCCAGTACTCTGATTCAGTAAGCCCTTTAAGTAACAGGTCATCACCATCCAGCTCCCAGAACATCCATTTCCCAGATATGCATGCCAGTGTAACAGAAGAGAAAGTTGCATAAAATAAGTGGGAGAACTAAACACTCACACTCAGAAAAGTATGCTGAAAATGTGTGTAAAACACTACGACCTTTTACCACACCCTGAGCAGAGCAGGACTGTGCACAGCCTAGATCTGCAAGTCCTTCCTGAACCTGTGTTGTTGTGTGTTGCTGAGCAGAGAAGACATGCACGCAAGCCTGAGAGTTTGGCAAAAAGAAAGGCTGATTAAGCTATTCGACTCTCTCTTGTTCCAAAGTAGATTTCCAAATGTCTGAATACTCTGTTAATTAATGGAATGGCTTTGGATAATCTTCTAAAACAAACATCCTGATATTCCATATATATTTCTTTTGGGTTTGTGCTAAAATGAACAAGATTTTTTTCCTTTTCTTTTGCTTTTAAATTCTTGTTTAAAAAAGCATTCGGGTATCCCTTTTCTGAATAAGTTCAAATAGTTTGAAGGAGGAGAGGTGATGTTCTACGTATGCCAGTGTGAAAATGGCAAACTGAAATTGCTATGACCTTATATTGGTCAACATTACAAAGATACAGACACATCTGACAAGATTCCTTTGTTTTTTGAATAAGATATAAGGCGGCAGTATTTGGTCTGTGGGCCAGACCCGGCCTTCTAGCCAGCTGCTTGCCTCGCAGGAGCCCTTATCCACCACATCTTCCTGGGAAGAGACGGGCAGACTTCCTGCTGCACCTCACATGAGCGCACTTCCC
>NW_008246057.1:1962206-1981643 GCF_000691975.1 Corvus brachyrhynchos | reverse complement strand
ATTCCTGCTTCTCCGTGGGTGGAAGGAGGAGTGTGAGGGGGGGAGAGGTGAAGAAAGCAGTGCAGGGTGCACAAAACCTGTCGACTGGCTCCTTTAGAGTGTGCTCGTTCAGGGTTGTGGCCATGAGGAGGCATTTGTATATCCATAGGGCTGGATCTAGCCCATGGATGGAATTGCTTTTGCTTTTTTTTCCCCCCAAAAATCACACTTTTAATTAAAACAATAATACTTAGATACAATGCCTAGGGGTTAATCAGAGCTGACAGGTGGTTGGCTGTGGTGCTGTGAGTCGTTTGGGCAGCTGAGAATTGGTCTTGGGCAGCAATGCTGAACCTACACCTTTCTCCATGCCAGTTCCCTGTGGCTTGGAAGTGTTGGGAGGGATGGCAGGGAGCCAGCATTAGCTCTGAGCTGGTGTCAAAGCACAGAGGGTCTTTCCTGCCTCCTAGGAGGAAAGAATTTGATCTTCACAGGTCACTGTGAGATGCATATAAATATAAACAACATGAATTGACCCATTAGATGCCAAAGAGTAGAAATTACTTTGCTTGATTCCTTCTCGCTCTAATTTTACAGTGGTATAAATGCACACCATTGCTTTCAGAAGAGAAGATGATGCTCAGGGCAGAGTGCTCCAAATATTAGTAGTTCCCATAACATAGAGGAATAGTTCCGTTCATGCCAGTTAAATGACTCACTAAGGAAACCGGTCATCGCCGGAGTGATCGGTGTTGTACAAACATCATGGAATGTCCTAGAAAATTAAACTCATAAACAAGCAAAGTGTTTTGAGCACTAGCCTTTGAATAACAGTCCATAATCAGAAATGATGAGTAAAAACACACTTTATAAAATGTTTCTTGCTACATCACAGGACAAGTTTCATCGCATTGTTTTGGAAAGGGAAAGTGCACTATAACCCTCTGTGCTCCCGGCCTGCTTGTGCAGCCAAGGTTTTTGTTCTGTAGCCTACATTAAATGATGTAAAAATGTAGCACATAGGAAAGACTAAAGCTCTCTTTCTCTCATGGGAGGGTATTCTAATCACATTGTGTTCTTTTCTTTGGTTAAAGAAGGGATGTCAGGCCAGGAGCATTAACAGCCAAATCCACAGAATTTAGAATTTGAAGTTGTCCATAAATTCTGTCACCATACCTTTGCTGGCTGAGACATTGCATAGAAAGTATGATTTTATCAGGACTTAATCTATCCTTGTACCTGCTATCATGTCAAAATTTTAAAATTTCTAAAACCTGCATGACTCATTTCCAGGAAGACACAATATCTAATTTATAGCTCCATTGACAATGCTGCTTCAATTAATTTTCTTCATCTTTCTTCTTGTTCCTCTGCTTCTCATATCTCATCTGTTTGCATTGCCTAGATTTTAATTAAAAAACCTCTCCTCTCTAAGGAGCAATCTGAAGTGGCAAAAATAATCACTTAAAATATTACAGTCATTAAAAAATTGGCTGCGGTCAAAGCCACGCATTTTCAATTTGCCGACAAATTATATTTTCGTTTCTTTTTAAAGTGCATTTTGTATTTGAATAGCATACGCCAGCCAGCCTGGCTATCAGAGATGCTCCTCCAGCTGGGTGGGCTGCGTGACAACTCCTTAATGGGGGAAATTGATGGCCCTCTGCTCGTGTAGAGGTGAAGGCATACTGGGCAGATTTCTTTCCATCTGCCGTCAGCCCTTTGCAAGCTGGCACTGCCCAAATGCCCAACACATTCATTCCAATGCAAGAAATGTCGCCAAAAAATAAATTGTGAGGCTACAGCTGTCTGAAAGAATCATCAGGGCCATTAGGCCCAGGGGAGATAATATGAAGAAGAGCATCAGTGTTTGTCACTGATAAAAAGCTAATTAAATGATGGTAAAGATGACTGTGAATACTTTAAAGGCATAGAGGTGAACAACATTTTCATGGGAGTGCAGGAATTAACCTCAGGAAGATGATATGCAAGACCTCAGCCAAAAATCTGTTACACTGAGGAATTTCACACTAGTGTTTCCTGTTGATGCTTTGCCGAATGGCACAGTTGTATCATTTAGTTGCCCTCTGTTCCACTCTCCAAGTAAAGAAATCCCATACTGTAAAGCCAAGAGTTATTTATTGATTCACAAGTTTGACTTGAACAAGCGGGACAGAAGCTGGTTTGGATGAACTTCAGTGCTTCTGTTTACGTTCCTAATATTTGTCTTTTGAGTTTCTAAAAATCTTCAGGGCTGTGTCCTTAGCTGCAACTGTGAGAGGGGCTGGTCTGGTTGAGGCTTGTGCTACTTCCCATTGCAGGGTGGACTGGAGATCTGCAGATCCTCCTAGCCAAGAGGTCACGCTGAGGGTAGCTGATGTCTCCTCTGTGGTACTCACATGCAAGTCTTTACAAATACGGAGATTGTTCAGACATGTTACATGATGTAGGATCCCAGATCTTACCTGGGGCCCTTAAGCCATTTAGATGCTACAAAAAGTTGGTCATTTTTTAGTTATGAAAACTTAAAGAGGTCCAGTTGTAAAGTGCCTGCTTCACCAAATCTGACTTTCCTGCTCTTGTTGACTAATGGTTTTGAGCAGTCATAATTTAAACACTTCTGCATCTCGTATGATCAAGAGGCTTTCCTAAAAGAACCTAAAGTCTTGGAAGTGTAGTGTAGGATAAAGAGCATGGCAGACTCTTGACAAAGTTTTGTTCTGAAACCATGCATTTCTCTCTCTCCCATTAACTAATGTCTCCATAATGTGTAGCAGAAAGCTCACCTGAATTAATAAGACTTGCTGGGTCTTATAGACAATTTGGCTAAGAACTGTACTCATAAACTAGAAATACTGATAGACAACAGCAATTTTAGAGTGAAAATGTATTTTTTGTAGTAGTGGTACCAATGTAGCATCAAAGAGCCCCGAATGTACCATTGTTGCCTCTCCAGACACAAACCAAAAAAAAAGCCTGTGTCCCAGGACACTGCCATCCATTTATAAAACAGGGAATAAGCTGGGGATGGGGACATGTGGGAGTAAAAGGAAATAGTGCAGGAGGGGAGAATCCTCATCCTGGTCCTCAGTGCACTCTTCAGTGTAATCATTGATAAGACTTGCTGAAGAGAGCACTAAGGAAGTGTCTGAAGGAAATCATGTGGGCATTTGACAAGCATGGTGGGCAGAATGGGCAAGGGCATGCAAGTTTGGTTGTCTCACCAGCACACATAGTGACAGGCGTTGGCAGTAAAGGAAGAGTGGCCCATGAGATGGGGCATATGGGAAATGGTGGAGGCAGGTAAGGATGAGCCATGCAGGGCCTTGAAAATGGGGAAAAAGCAGTGATACTGTGACTATCCCGTAGACAAACTTCAGAAACATACCAAATTCAGAGTGAAGATTAGATTGAAAGTAAATTCAAGAATGCTGAGATTTGGGAATACATCTAGCCAATTTTCATTTTGCCCTATTCTTGCAGAGCAATAGCTTAACAATTACAGCTAGTGAGTAAGGTAGTGCCAGATTGAATTAAACTATTTGTTGTTTTTTTGGGTTTTTTTCTCTTGGGATCACCACAGTCCCTGAACAGAACATGGTTTCTTTCCTTTTGGCAACAGGCAGGGGTTGTTATTTAGGAGTACAACAGTTATGGAAGGTTGATAGTCCTATTCCAGTTGCAAACAATGGGAAACAGCTACTGTTGTGAAGTGGCTTCATTCAAGTGCCTTTGTCTTGTGTTCTATTATGAAGGTGATCTGGGAGTAAACTTTGTTAAATTATGTTTAACAGATTTGTCAAAGAATTTTTTTCTCTAAATTAACTTTTCCTTACAAATTAGTTAATGTTTCCATGTTGTAATTTGCACAAGGACACACTAAATGTTCCACATGCATTTAATCCCCTTTAAATAAAATTGAACAGTGCTTTAGTTCTGGACCTACAACAGATGCTTCCATGGTAACAAGGACGAATATCCTTGTTGCTGTCATTTGGCCCTTTTAGTTACAAATTTTGCATAGCAAGGTAATTTCCTCTTATAAATTATTTAAATGTAAATTAAAATTAAACAGAGAACAAATTTAATCTGGAATTCATAAAAGAGGACTCTGCAACTACATAATCCACAGGATCTCCAGTTTAGGGAGAACTTAATCCAGATAGTTTTAAAACTCATTACGTGTCCATTCCACATTGTGAATAACAAAATAAACACTTGAGAAATTCAGTCTTTAAATACTGGAAGTATGTAGACTACCACCACCAGTGCAAAGCCTTTAATTTAGGAAAGAGGTAACACAGTATGTAAATTGTACTTTAGCTGGCTTTTTCCAAAGACTTGAATTCAAATCTTGGGTTGAACCCAAGAGAAAATGAGTCTGATGGTTTCAATTCTGTCTTTAATCTGTTCAAGCCCTATTCCAAACCCTCAAAATAATCCAACACAGTCAGCAGCCTCCTGGATGCTGAACAAGACTGACAAGACAGCTGGGCGCAAGGCTGATGAGGGACCACCTCCTGCAGAGCTTCTTTTGCTCCTAGAAAATTTGGCTGGGTGCTCCTTGAGGTTTTTCTTCCTTCAGCAGCCCACCAGGTAAAAAAAAGCAGTAAAAGCAGTGACAGATAGTGATTGCTTGAAAAGTTGAAAGAAAAAACCTGAGGGTGATGGTTATACAAGCAAGGTAAATGTGACAGGTGGGAGAGAATAAGATCATGAGCAGAGGAGCCCTGGCTTGGGCTGGACTCAGGTCATAGAGCTCTTCCACATCTGCTTCTCCCATGGGCAGGTGTCCCAGGTCCCAGATGGGGGCACTGGGGCAAAACCATACAAGAAAATGATGGCACTCCCTCAGAACTTCTTCAAAAGCTGTACCTGTGTTCTGAGCATCTTTCTTACTCTTTTTTAAGGCCATTAAAGGTCAGGAGCTTCTATTACAGGTTTCATAGGTGTTTAGGATAACAGGAGGAGTTAAACCCCAGTCTGAACTTCGCTTCTGCGTAGCTGTTTCACATGAGCCAAAGCCGACATGAGCAGATTGTGATTTGAGCCATACGTTGTGTGGTTCGTTAACACATAAAATATGCATAAATACATATTCATAGATACTATGGAGCTGTGCATAAATGCATAAACACAGCTTTATAGAACTAATAAAATAAATTATGATTTTGAGCTTTTGTAAGGGGTTGATCATACACCACTGTATAAATAATTATTTATACCCCCCTTGCCAAAATACCCATTTATTTATCTTGACAACCTAAATGAAAACTCCATTCAGTAAATATTCTGCTAGACAGCAGAAGGATATACAAATATTAAAAGATAATGGGGTTGTATCTGGTTTCTGTTTATTTTAATAGATCATCAGGCAAGAGATTACTAATTGCATACCCACTATCAAATGCATGCTTACATATAACTTAACACCTGAGATGTTAGTAAGACTTCTGAAGGATTTTCCAATGCTTGTATGCAGTTCTAGTATCTAGCTCAGTAGGGTCTATTTACCTATTTGTTTCCTGAGATGAAGGGTTATGTATAAATCTGAATTACATTTTAACCTGAATGTTTATTTTTAGTGTATTTATTTGACTGCCTGGAGATAATAGAGGTTTTGTGTCAGATTAATTGACAGATAAAGAATACTTCATTTATGTTCAGCAAATGAAGAAAATTCTGAAAATCAAGAAGCACAATAAACAAATCATTCTTAAAATTCTGCTTAAAATTAGCAATACCTATGAGCGTGAAGGTTAAAATCAGTAAACAAAAGCAATTTCTGAGTCACTTATAAATAACTGCGTAGTACAACTGCTGTTTTTCAAAGAGAAGATATAAAACTGTCTCATTAATTTCTGCTAGTTATAATATAGTTGATGTGTAAATTATTCTGCCTCCTCAGTGCCATATATGGTGTACTGTGTGTATGCTGCATTAACAGAGCAAGGAGAAAGGAGACTTGTAACAAAATCTATTTCCTTTCTGTGATAAATTATCAACACTTCAGGATCTTTCTATTTCTTTGACCTTTCTTTGGAAGAAAAGCACTTTAACAGCAATTTGTTTATTTTAGCAGTTGAAACAGCCTTTACATTTTTTACAGTGTGTTATATTTTTAAGTGATATTTAATCTGTGTTAATAAACATAGAGCTGTTGTCATTCAAGTATAGACCAGGAAGTCTCTATTACAAAAATCAGACTTCAAGTACTCACAGTTTTTTCTAACAATATGGAGGCACCTCTAGAAATACAGTCACAAATTACATTCCTCAATATAAATTAATTGCTGAGGTATTGGCAACCATACTTGAAAATTATCAATACAAGAATTTCAATTGTCATTTTATTGCATTGATAAATAAAGCATTATAGAATATGACAAAATGTTTTCTTTTGTACTTTGCTCATAAAAACCCATAGACAAAGATGTACTGAGCAGTTTTCATTTCTTCTCCCACCTTTCTCTTTGTTAAAAATCTAATTATTCCCTTATGTGACACTACCATGACCTTTTTAAGTGCAGAAGATGTGATTGTCATATTTTCCCTTGGCGCGTTACGAAGGGGTTCAGAGACAAGAGGGCACTGCACAGACGATACTGAAAAGGTCAATGCAATTTGGTGTTATTGTATCTCTTTTTTAAATGCTGAGATGTTGTAAGAATGCAGAATTATTCTAATTAATAATTCCTTAATTCACCTTCCAATTTTAAGAAGAGCAAGATGCCACACACACACACACACGAATAAAAGAAGCGTTTGAGAGAATTTTTTTTATCAGTACTTTTTGTAATATGAACAATTCAACAAAATGCCATGTGCTCTGCTTGCATTAAGACCAGGTAGATCTTCTTTAGAAGTTTCTGGTACCTGTTTGTGCCCCAGAGATTTGGCAGACTGTCATTTTATCAGACTCACAAGAAGGTAGAAGTAGGATGGGGAAAGAAGAAAGTCTGTACTGTAACCCCCATGTGCTCCTCACAGGCAGCTCCTTCCAGGCCAATACTCCTGGAGAGTTGTGGTGGTCAGGGAATGCTGGGGGAGACACACAGCTTCATTTGGTGCTGCTGAGGTTGTATGTGCAGAAACGCAACAGGAAAAGCAGACACACTGGGTTTGGGAGCAGGCTCAGGATCCCTGGGATTGCTGTATCACAAGAGCTTGTTGCCTCTAGAGCTGTTTGTTATGCAGTTTGGACTAAATATGGCAAATACAGCCTTTTCACTCACACACTTGAGGCCCAAAGTTTACTGTATGGCAATGCGTAGCAATTTTACATACAAATACCTCTTTTGGCAAAAATTCAAGCACAGAGATCTGATGTGTTTCACAGCACAAAACTTGTACTTCTACAAAATCCCCGTAGCAATATTTGGTATACTACTGAAGTTATTTGCAGACACAGTTGTATGTGGACCAGACATAAGGGCAATACTTTAAAACAGAAATAAACACCCAGAGATGTGGCACATGACTTTTCAATGCAAACACTTATTACCATGGTCTGCAGTGGGTTTGTAGGGAAGCAGGTATGAGACTAGGACACAATAATTGTTGGGGCAGGACAAGAAAGATAAAAGATGACCATCTGGTTTTTATTTCATTTCAGGCATCAGTGAGTCCTTAGATAAGTACAGCTCATGCTGAGATCTGGCGGTGTGTGAACGCTGTACAAACCCAACATAACCTCAGCTTCCTTCTGCCCACAGCACAGCTGCCAGTCCGATGGGAACTCCATCTACTTCCATGGGACAGAGGGCAGCGAGTTCAATTTCGCCACTACCCGGGACGTGGACCTCTCCATGGAGGATGCCCAGGAGCAGTGGGCAGAAGAGTTTGAGAACCAGCCCAAAGGGTGAGTGTCCCCTACCCGAGCAGGGCCCTGCAGAGGTGAGCAGCATCACTCCAGGGATGAGGAGATGGGATAAACAGAGAATTGCATTTTATCTTTGCTCTGTAGTCAGGGAAGATTGTGACTAAGATAAATAGCAATACTGTAAATAGCACCTGATTGCAGATTTTAGGAAGAAACAAGTTCAGGAAGTCCAGGAGGAACAGTTTGTGTCTGGACCATCCTGCCACCACTGTTTTTAATGAAAAAAAGTCGTATTTGTGACTTATGTAGCTATTCTAAGGAAACATATGATGTTGATCTGCTTTTTTAATTCACACCAGGGGGTGTTGTTAACAAATTCATGTCCATATGAAATCAAATTCCTCAAGAAATTCACCCCCTCTGGATCACTGCTGTGAGCTGCACTTTACTGAGAGAGCTCCTGCTTATACAGATGCCTGTAGGTGCTGGAGGAGGAAGAGGAGGAGAAGGTAGAGGCAGGACAACTGAAGCAGCAGTCTATTCTCATCTAGCAGCACCAAGAGCATAGCCACACCTGCTGGACAAGAGCTCAGGGTCTGGCTGATAATTCACTATATCTCTTTTGGATATATACATTGTGATTCAAAGGTTCCCTGTAAAGGCATATCCAGCAGGGACTGCTGCAAGGACACAGAAAATAAACAAAACTGTCTAGGACAACAATATTACTACTCTTACCAAAACATGAGTGAGCTTTAAAAAATGTGTCCTGATAAAGAAGTTTCATTTTGTATACCTCATTGTATAAATTCTGACAAAAAGGAAATAACCATCAGTAGGGTCTTGATTCTTTTCTGTTAAAAAAAAAAAAAAAAATCATTAGTTCCTGTAACCCCAGGGCAATGAGAAACATACACTGCTAATTTATGGGTCTCCACTGAATGTTGATTTTAACCTACAAAGTACTTCAGATCATTAGCAACTGATTCAAATGCTGCCTATGCTGTGCTGAAAGTAAAGAGCACCTTTTAAGAAATACATGCTAATGTGTCCTGGGGACACGTGGTATATTTGGGATTTACAGAAAAAAATACTCGCTGTGAACTCTGTCCCAGTTCAAATAATCAGCCAATAGCATCAGGTGCTGCTTCAGACAAAGGGAAGAAAATGAGCACGTGTGTGTTGTGTTCTACGTGACCACGTGGGACACTTTTGAGATGTGGTGAAAAAACAGGATGGGAGTGCTGTCTGTGGACATCTGCCCTGTCTCTAGATCTTGTCTCTGCTGGACTGGGTGTTTAGTTGAGTACTTGCAACCCTGGTTAACAAATGCACAGTTTCTTCTGAATTAGGAAAATTACACTTTCCCTATCACAACTGCAGGTGGGCGAGGGAGGGTGCAGCCAGCAGATGCCTTTGATTCTATTAGTCTGTGTCCCAGCAACCAGGTCCTGATCTGCCCCCACTCTGCCAGCCCAAGGCCTCACAACTTTTTCCTTTTTTTTTCTTTGGAAATGTTACTCTATATTAGAAACTTCCTTCTTTCAATTGTTCTATAAGAATGGAGATTTAAATTGCATGCTGCCATAAATAAACACTGAACTCGGGTGATGTTATGAACTACATCCTAATCATATAAAATTGTCACCGCTACTGTTCCTCTTTTCAATGTTTCTCTGAAGTTGGTGTTGGGAGCTGTATATAAATGCAAATATATATGAGTTTCCTTAATCGCTTCTTAGAGAAATACTTTCAAATGTTATTTGAACTATACTTGAAATACAGTTTTATTGTAATCAAACAGTCACAGAGCACGGTATACCTGAGACAGAGCTTGCAGGAAGTTCTCTTTGTCATGTCAGCTGGAGCCTGCCAGCTCCCGAGGTCAAAGGCAAAAGCATCCCTCATGAGGGAGAGCAAAAGGAAGCTCAGGTGTAGGGGCCACCACTACTCTCCTCTGCACCAAATGCTCTCGGAGATGAGGGCAGAGGAACTTATTGCTGTTCTTAATAAGCAGTTGATTGGTATTTTTTGCATGTACCACCTAAAGTCGGAGGCTATGTGGATGGTGTTGCTGTTTTAAGTACCAGACATATTTCTGCTGTTGTTCTGCTTCTCTTTAGTTGCATGAATTAGAGCCTGATCCTAAAAGTGGATCCCCGTATCAGGCTGCCTTTGTCTCTAGCAGGCACATTGTTGCTTTGGACATTCATGTCCAGTTGGTCTAGTTTAGGTCCATAAATCACCTGTTTTATAAAGAAGAATTCCAAGAGTCATGAGAGGGTTAAATGAATTAAAATGTAAATGTTAGTTCATGCCGTAACCCAGGATCCTTCTCCATTTTCTTTACTGGCAGTGTGTTGATGTATTTCTATTAAAGTGCATTTTTTAAAAAAAAAGATGTAGAATTCTCTGGTTTTCATTTCTGATGCTGCCTAAAAAGAGAGGATCCCTGGAAACACCCATGATCTGCATCATTCATGACCCCGAGCTGTTTTGTGGGTCACTACAGAGAGTGTTTTAATTGAGCTAAATAGAGCATACAAAAGATCAATGGAGCATTGTGAGATTTTTTTTGTGTAAGTTAAAGTAGGCACAACTGTTTAATTCTGTTCTTGCCTTCAGCTCAGGAGACCCATTTTCAAAATTGTGTTTTGATTATATTGCTCATTACCTTTAAAAAATCTGCACAATAGAATTAGGGTTAGATTAAACTGTGCTTCCATTAAAATATTTATATCATAAAGCTTTTCAGTGATGTTAAGCTTGCTAATTCCTGTGTAAATGACTGACAGTTTTAAAGCAGGATTTCCAAACCAGCATGTCACCAGTCTGTCTCAGCTTAGGTCCATAGGGAAACTGGCAGCTTTTAAGATCCTAGAAATGCATTTTGAAGCCATTGGAATGGTTAAACTAATAAATAGACTGTTTAGTTCTTGAAATGACAGGTTTTGGAATTGTCATATGGCACATACCTGCTAGAGATTGTTTCTGGTGGAAGGAGACAGGAAGAGACTGCCTCCCACAAAGGTTTCTGAACTTCCATGTTTTCTCATTCCTCCTGAATAATGCTGGATAGTTAAATGATTGGATTATCAGGATTTAGTGATTCTAAATAATTTCATTGTTTTATCAACCTTATAATTCTTAAATACTTCATTATGAATTAAGACTTCTACATGAATAATAACAATGTATCAGATCAAAATAATGCACAAGTTTTCAACACTTTCTAATATTTCAAAACATTTTGATCGAGTTTTGAAGTAACCATCACTTTCATGATGAAAATGTATTTTCAATGTAAAATAATTGGAAAATTCTGCAACAGCTCTTTTAATTATCACTGAATAAAAATAAGATAAAATGTTGTACAGAAAAACTGAGAAAGATAGTATCATCACATATTAGAAACACAGCAGTCTTTTTTCATACTCTGTTCATGTGTTAGTTAAAAACTGTTACCCTAAATGCTCAAAAAGATGAAAAGAGAGCGTTTTCAGCTATTACCTACATATTTCATATTTGTATAGCAGATAGGGTGGACATGTGCCTTTTCAAGTTTCATTGATCTATAAATCTCTTATTATGCAAAATGAAGCAGAATGCATTTATTTTTTAAATATTTTAACACCAGAAAAAAATGATGAAGATGGTAGAACAATACAACACTGCATATTTGGTAACAGCATTCATTTAAAGCCTCATTTTTTTATTAATTCATGCATTTCTGCAAAATTCTTTTAAATATTTACATTAACTTTGCCTTAGTTGAGCCAACTGAGTTTAAATGCTAATATTGAGTACGTAAATAATGGCATAGGGATCACATTTGAAACACTGCATTTTTTGTCCTATGTAAGAGTAGAAACAGCTACTTTTGTAAGTACAAGTGAACCCCTATGACATGTTTTGTATGAGTTTATCAGTAATGTGCTGCTGCATGTTCTCCACGCATTGTTGGCCTCTGCAGGTGGGACATCTTTGGAGCTGTCATTGGTACTGAATGTGGAACTCTGGAATCTGGCTCAGCTATGGTATTTCTCAGAGATGGAGAAAGAAAAATATGTACTCCATACATGGACACTACAGGTTATGGGAACTTGAGGTTTTATTTCAGTATGGGTGAGTATAAATTCCTAATGTAATACAAGATGTGAAGCATGTGAGATTTACATTATGCAGTGCCCCAGCCCCACAGTTGAACAATTCTCATGTGAAGAAGCATCTTCTTGTCTTGTATATACTAATTTCACTCAGTGCCCTTTAATCCATACTTAGAAGAGACAGTCATATCTTTGTCATCTTTAGAGGTTTTACAGGTACCTCTCATATCCTCCCACAGTCATATCCATGTAGACCCTGGTGTTAATCCATCAGAGTCAAGAGACTTGCACATGAGGATGAGATGGGAGTAGCACAGAGGTGGGGCAGCCTTCCCTGATGAACCCATGGAATACTTTCACCTCAAAAGCTCTTACTCCATTTGTAAAATCCTTCCTCTGCTAATGCGTTGGCCTAGGGTGAGATTCACATGGAGTGTGCTGTAGTGTGCTGTGGTCTTGGAGGAGGTGTGTTCTACATGTGGCATCCCTCATGAAAAGCACTGGTGGGGTGTTAGCATCATCTGTAGAGCTTCCTTACTGGGGCAGAGTACGACATCAGTCATTTACCAGGGCTAAGAAAGCAGCCAAGAACCAACCTGTCCTGTCACTTCCCCTCCCCACTGTTGTTAGTGCAACTGCACTAGTTTGATGTTGCAACAGGTCAAAATCCCCATGAACATGGTAGTTAACACCCACAGTATTTTTCCAGAACTTTTATTTTGCACATACAGGAAGTTCCGTGAGGTTATTCTCTCAACACCATGTTTAGAGAAAGTGAGGATTTTTGCTTAAAAGAGAATAATAGAATAATAAAGGAGGAAGCAGAGAATAAACCTGTGACCTCCACAAGCAACCTTCTCTATCAACAAGAAAAAACACACTTTATTTAATGAGGGGAAGACCTCATGTTGTCCTAAATTGTTGCACATCTCCTCTGTGTTACATGAATTATGAATAAAGCACAGGAAAAAGAGGATGCTTTTTCCCATTTCTTCCAAGCATTACAACACCTGCAAGAGAAACAGGAAAGAAATTTTGTCAACCTTCTGAACTTTGGGGAGAAGTTGTCAGCAGATGCAGGCTCAGAGGATAGTGGGATATTGTTTGAAAAAATGTATTCTGTGCATATTTTTAAATTAAATAAATAATAGTTTAAACATTCAGGCAAGGAGAATTTGAAAGGAAAAATGGATGTTCCTCATTACGGTATAAAACACATTAAAAATGCTCATCTTATCCAGTTCTCTGGACTGCTTTTCCTAGTCCATTACAAACTGGCTGGTTGTAGCAAATAAAAATCAGAGAAAGTGTTCCAATATATGTAGTCTTTCTACTCTGCAGTCTTTTCAAAGAAGCTTCCTCATTCTGTTTTTGTTTCTATTTTGGGGTATTTTTTTTTACTACCTGCAGTACCTTTAACGTACAGGAAAATAATTAATTATTAATTCCTGTTTCAAATACAGAAACTTTGTTTTAGAAACTTCTTTTGCATAATACCAAACTAGTGAGATGATGTTCATCTTGTAACTATAATGCAGAACTTAATGCTCATATTTGCCAATACATCCACTCTTTCACAGAAGGTTAATGGGTATTTTGGGTTCTACTGATATGAAGGTATTTCAAATGCTTCCCTGCTCCAGTTGGGCAAGCATGCCACAAGTCTTTTGTGTGGTACGATAGATTCCATCCAGCCAGCCATCCCTTTCGATATGGTGTAGACAGTAGAAGGAGCAGCACAGCAAGTTCTCAGCTGCCAAACTATCAGCTGAGAAGTATTTAAGAGATTGTTACATACCTACATGTGTGACTGCATGACATGTGAGGAGTAAATAGCACTTTACAAATGACAACTCAAAAGCAGAGCATTTCTATGTAAATAGGATTTAAAGCACACAGATAGAAGTATTGCTTGAGGCACAGCATTTTCTATTAAACTTGTTTTGATAAGCTGATTAAAAGAGGTACTTGAGGTTTTCCTAATCATCAACCCCCTTGATCTCTGCCATGGTGTATCTGATCAAACAGTTCCTATACACTATGTCCTTGGGGATGGTGTTCTTTTGTTTCAGATCCCAAGTTAAATAGCATCTGATTGTAATTATTTTCATAATTATGGCTGCATATATGATTCCACTTTCCAATAACAAGGGCTTCAATTAATTTTTTTCTCACTCAAATGTGTGTTGTACAGGGGGAACTTGTGATTCTGGAGAATCCCATGAAAATGATGTCATACTGTATGCCAAGACTGAAGGCAGGAGGGAACACATACCTCTTGATACCCTGACCTATGCTGCTTACAAGGTAAGTCATCGTGAACGAAGCAGGTGGATGGGATGGATAGACCATTCTCTTTTCAAGCCATCACAGGAATATTGTGTGTTGAATTCCACAGGGACACTCAAACATGACCTTCCAAACACATGTGCAGACCCAGGAGCAATCAGGTGCCTTTGCAGCACAGCTCTGCAGTTACTGCTGGTCACTCCAGCCCCAGGCAGAACTGTGCACTGTTGGCCAGGACTGGGGAAGCAGGCAAGCAAGCAATGGGCAAAAATTGTCAGTTATCAGCTGAAAACTTCAGTGGTAACATCTCCTCACAAAAAATTACTCCTTTTTCCACTCAAGCTTGTTCTAGCCACAGTGTGATACTGAGGAGCGGGGTCCTGAGAGGGTCAGTCGTGGTGGTGTCAGTGGCTGGGAGTCGTGGTGGTGTCAGTGGCTGGGAGAGGGTCTGCAGTGGTGCAGACTCAGTGGGGACTCAGTGGGGACTGGTGGACTCAGCTGTGGGAGGTGGCAGCAGGGAGACTGCACAGGCAGCATCTCCTCTGCCCAAAGTGCAGCCGCCTTCCAACCACATCCACCACCCTCAGGCAGGACAATAAAGACCTTGAACTTGCCTTCAGGATCCTTCCTGTCTAGGGCAAGGGAGCACTTAGACCATGTCCACCCTGAATAACCCAGCCCTGAGGTCTCCTTGTTCTGCTGCTGTAAAACAGGCAAAATTTGGTATTTCACACATGTGCATATGGATACACTAGATATTGAAGTGCAGTGTGCTTACATATTGTGAGGGAAATGTGGTGGTAAAGATGCAGCTGTTTTCAAGCACAGGTCTGTGAGCATTTTGTCTGTAACTTTAGCACTTAGAAACCAAGTGTTTACAATAGCGTTTGGCCTGAGTTTGGTTGAGTCACTTGCATTGTTTCATTGTGCGTGGCTTCCCTCCTTGCCTGCTTCTGTGTGAAAGACAGGGTAGAACTTTTGTAAAACTAAGGAAATTGTAATTGTGAAATAATAAAATATTAATTAGGGAACTTGGGGAGAGATAGGATCTGAAATTACATGGAATTCATTGTGGAAGTTTTTTAAAACAAGCAGTTTTAAAGCTGACATCCTCTTCTGACATAATAAAGTTCTAATTTCATTGCTTTAGGACAAAGGCTAAGCTTTGTAAAGCAGTGCTTTCATTTATTTCAGCAACATAACATCCTCCCCACTTATGCCTGTGAACTCCTGCTGTTACTCCATTCTCACGTATCCAGAGTAGACATGCCACTACCCTGCCTTAGCTTCTGGGAGCTGTAAGGCTCCAGGACAAACATCATCTTCCCTTCCCAGCTGAAACTGACAACATAAACTTGCCCTTTTCAGAACACAGAAGGTACAGTCTTTTCTTCTGTGGCTTTACAGCCAAACAATCCTATCCCTCTGAGGTGATAAGCATCACTGGTATCCAGGGTGTTAACACCTGTGCACATAATAGTAAATTATTTCATTTGGGATCATGTGTTGAAAAAGGTGGCTAAAAAAGCTAACAAAATGAAGGAAGGAGAGAGAATAGCACATTTGGTCCAGCACAATTAGTGTCTTTGTTCTTTTTAATGGTACCTTGTGACCTTTTTAACTTACTTAAGTCTTATTTAATTTCTTTTAAAGGTGCCATCTTTGGTTTCTGTTGTCATTAGTCCAGACCTGCAGACTCCTGCAACCAAATTTTGCCTGAAGCAAAAGAGTCACCAAGGCCACAACAGGAATGTCTGGGCTGTGGATTACTTCCACGTCCTTCCGGTGCTCCCTTCCTCGGTGACTCACATGATCCAGTTTTCCATCAATTTGGGTTGTGGAACTTATCAACCTGGTAACAGGTAAAACTGGCAAAATAATTCTTTTGGTTATCAGCTTTCTAGTATATTTTGGTTTACAAAATCTATATGAGGATTTGGAAATCTTTTTTCAATAAGAAGGGATCCCACTAATAATGACAAATATAAGCTGCTCAAAAGCTAATGTTTCTCCTGATCTTTACAGGCCCAGATTTATGTACCTCACGTGCAATAAAGAGTCATTTAATAGCTTTCCAGGTCAAAACTTGCTTTTCTTAGCCCATAATTCTGAAATATGCTCATGATTTCAGAGTGACTTTTGCTTCAGTTTCTAATGGATATGAGATTTACTTCTTAATACTGTGTAAGGAGGAAGGCATTAAAGGCAGCAGCAGAAAGCTGCACTGCTGACCTCTCCAAGATTACTGATGCCACAAGCATATCTAATTCTTGTAAGACTGGTGATAAATGACCCTCATCTTAATGACCATCAGTGTGAGGGTCTCACTGTCTGTAGGCTGATCACAGAACTCTTTTGCTGGCTTTACTTCTTCAGGACATTCAGCGTGAATTTTTCCATGGGGAAAGGGAGAGAAGGGAGTCATTTTAGGCTCCATGTTTTGTAGAATCATAGAAATGTTGGTTGGAAGGGACCTACACAGGTTATGTGATGAAACCTGCTGCTGCAGGAGGGATTGTTACTGGGCAGGTCAGACATGGCTCTGCCTGTCCCTGACTTGAAAAATCTTCATGGATGGATGCTGTGCTACCTCTCTGAGTGACCTGCTCAATTGAAAAAGTGTTTCTTAATGTACAATACAAAACTATGAAGACATGTCTTTATGATTATTGTCCTTTGTGGTGTGTCTGTGACACTATTGAGGAGCGTTTGACTCTGATTTCCTTGTGAGTGCCCTCTGCAGCATCACAGGATGCTGTAGCTCACCCCTCCTCACCAGGCTTAGCAAGCCAGCTCCTCAGCCCACCCTAGCTTAGTGCTCAAAGCCATGGACATTTTGCTCATCCTTTACTCCACTCTCAAAATCTTTAATATCCTTCTTCAAACAGGGAACCCAAAACCAAACTGCCCACTGCCCCTCTTTCCTTATATACACATGCAAATATTTATCTTGGTATTTTATGAGGATTAAGTTACTTTATATTTTGCAGAGTTGAGAGTTTAAAGTAACTGATCGTAAGTGCTTTTATTTGTGTCCCATGGCATCTACTTCCAGCTGGAAAGAGCTCCATTTACACTGACAGTTCTTGCATCCATGCAGGGTAGCAGAATTCAAGTGGAAACAAAAATCAAGGCACTGCGCTTTTATTTGATAGG
Organism: Corvus brachyrhynchos; assembly: GCF_000691975.1. Lineage (NCBI taxonomy): Eukaryota > Metazoa > Chordata > Aves > Passeriformes > Corvidae > Corvus > Corvus brachyrhynchos. The sequence continues at coordinate 1,964,291 of NW_008246057.1, read as the reverse complement.
AAGAGAAGGCAGCAACATTTTCCTACATGAAAAGTGTAAACACTCCTGGCCAGTAAACATGTTATATAAAGGCCCTGTTCTCAGTCTGTTTTCTGATGGAGATTAGTATATATTTTGAAAGAGTAATATTCTTCCTTCATTAAACTATTTCTGAAGGAGAAGTGAGCTTCTCCATAACTAAAGAAGCATTAGATCACCATTTTCCCTATTTGTATTTCCCAAATACTGCAGCATTTCACATCTCCCAGTCTTCAGCATTATTCATAATGCGTTCATTACTGCAAATGTGAGAGACTTATACTGAATATATGCAGTAAAAATGACCCTCTAAGGTATCTCTACAGCTAAACCTGAAATAAATTAGTCAAAACCTCCATAAACTGTTTTAATAGACACAATATCACAGTGATGATACATTTAAATACAGTAATACTGTCAGCAAATTATCATAAAAAGAAAAATTCAGATCAAACAATTTAATATTGAGGAGATGAATTATGACTTTTATAATGTCCCACTGACATTACTTAAAATAAAACAGAATATTACAAGCTAATTATATGGAGGAAATTACAAGAGTAATTCAGTACAATACTAAATCTGTAGTAAATCAAGCACTTTCTATATTACTTTTTCAAGGTCTTCAGAGTGTAAGGCATCTGAGAATTTCCTTATACTCATAGGTTGTAAACAATTTTGGGGTTTTTAACCCAGGAAAGAGCCAGCCAGTGCATGAACAGCTAGTGGTCTTTCACCACCTTCTGCAGATGTAATATCTGGCAGCTATAGGTGTCCTGTGCTCTCATGATGCTGTCTAGCTCTGATCAATCCAGGTTTTCTCCTCATATCTGAAACTATTTCAGTATGAAATATAAACATAATGCAGTTTATTTAACAGCAGCTCCATAAAAACACTGGCTAGATGGTGACCAAACAAGAACTCTGTCTTCAGGCAATCCTCAGTCTATAAACCTTTGAGGTTTTAAACACTCATGAGACTTTGTCTCGTGTTTGCATTTGCCGGATTTTTTGTATTCAAAGTCCGCTTAAAATTATTTCCTATTTCCTCAAGAGTTATTAGAAATAGCAGATTTGGTGGTTTCTCAATGTTAGTTCTTGTGCATTGAGATCTATGCCAGGTACCCTCATGGTGTCTTTCTCATTTCTTTCCTTCAATGTGTTACCAGTGTCAGCTTGGAGTTTTCAACCAACCATGGCCGCTCATGGTCACTGCTCCACATGGAGTGTTTGCCTGAGATCTGTGCTGGGCCCCACCTGCCCCACAGTACCATCTATGCCTCTGAAAACTACAGCGGGTGAGTGTTCTCTGCAAAACAGGGGTGCAAGACTAGAGAAGTGAATTGTAGGTGGCAGAGGAAAGCAGCAAAGCACGCAACTCTGTGTCATCATTCATTTTTGATTCGCTGGGGACAGTGAGGAAGGAGTGTTCTGGGCTCACTGGCTACCCAGTAATGAAACTTGAAATGTATGGGGCTGCTTCTGTGGTAAAATAATAATTTTTTTATGATAACGACAAATTTTAAAAAATCCAGTAATCCACCTTTGGACAGCATGTTGACAATAAGAAGAAAACTTGTACCATGTCAAAGCCACAGAAATTTTCTTCTTAGTCAGAAAAAACACCACTCAAAGCTGTATTTACATCCCCAGACACATTTACTCACGCGGAATCCCAGTACTGGGTTACAGTGAAGCACATCCTCTGTACTTCTGCTGATGGAGATGGTTGTTAGTGTCACTTTCTTGTATCAGCCCTTCTCAGCTCTAAGTCTCTTCTCTGCCGTTCTCACTGAAAAATGAACTGTGGCGTCTTGCTGCATAGCACAAAATCCCTGTGTATCCCAACTTCCATAAGACTTACAAAATAAATAGCATTGCTGTAATCTGATGACACACAGCCCCTACTCTCATCCAGTTTTCATAGGAACATTACTCCTGGTGTGTGCAGGAAGTGCAGCCTCCGTGAATGATAGAGAATGATGGCCCAGACTGCAGCAGGCCAAATCCTCTGGACCACTCTTCTCACCCCCCGAGGGTTTCCACCAAACAGAGTTCAGTCCTGCT
>NW_008246057.1:1960234-1962176 GCF_000691975.1 Corvus brachyrhynchos | reverse complement strand
TGATGGAAAAGTCACTATAGCAAACGAGGTTATTTTCTTTGCCAATTTCGTGAATTCCTACATGAATGGCTGAGTTTTATAACATAATAACTAACTTTCATATATTGTATGAAAATACAGGCTGTGTTCTTCTTTTACTTTGTATTTTCTAGAGCTGCCATGAATTTAAGCTTCATTTGAGCAGATGTTAAAATTAAAGCTTCTCACAAAGCTTCCAGAATACATAAACATATCTGCAAAATATATAGTTGCTTAAAGTAACTATCAGTGTAAAATGCTAGAGTTTGTGTTGTATGTATTTCAGGTGGAACCGAATAACTATTCCCCTTCCCAATGCCGCGCTGACAAGTGACACCAGGATTCGATGGAGACAAACAGGACCAATCCTTGGAAATATGTGGGCAATCGATAATAGTTAGTATTCTTATCATCATGACACATCAGAAAAGTAAATTTTATATGCTGCTCCAAGTAAACATATTTTCCACAATCACCAGTCAATGGATTTACAGTTTGTTAAATTCCTGTTCTGCTTAGTTGCATTTGGTAGCAGGTGCATTTTGAAGCTAGAGAGAGATTCTGCCATCAGAAAAGACAATGGTCTAGTAGAGTATCTTTCTTTTTTTTTTTTTTTTTTTTCTTTTATTTGAATGCTTTCCAGGAAAAAATATTGGTGGCAGGGGCTTAGTATAACATTTCTTCTGTCTGCTGAGTCCTAATTGCATAAATAGGTTCCACACTGGCTGTGTGGAACTGCACCAGCCTGAGCAACAACTGCAGCATCTGGAACGTATTTTTGCTTCTGGACATGGAAGACCATCTTCAAGCAATGCTGCTACAAAACACTGACAAACCTTTACATTGTCTACCGTATTTTCAGGGAAAAGTACCATCTGTTTCAGGGAACTGTTCTCTTAGAAAATTATTTTTCACATACCTTTTCTTTAAATGGATGTGAAGAACACAGAGGAATTTATATTTATATGATTTATTGCGGAGGATAACCAGGACCAGAATTAAAAAGAAATACTTTAAAGGACAGAAAAGGTATTTAGGAACACAGGATAAAATGTATGAAATGAAGAAATAATTATCATTGAAAGGGCTAACTAAGAGTAACTGCAAATTTTTTTAGCTTTCTTGTTAGCCCTAAATGATTTGGAATGAAGTAAACTATATCCTGAATTTGTTTGGCTAGAGGCGTGAAATACGTAAGTTAGAGATTCACAGTGATGTACAATAGCCTGTGAAATTTTGTAGTGATTCCCAGTAAGGTTTGATATGGTGCCTAGGAAAAGTAAATAGTTACATTTTGGAGAATTCTTAAAATAGATTGATGCCTAGTTTTGAAAATAAAATCTTGGAGCTGTTAAGGAGATGTCATAAAGGAAATTTTGTCATTAAAAATAATGAAAAGTGTTCTCTTAATCATAATCGGAAGTAGCATCATCTTGACATTCTGGATATGGTATTAATGCTTCTCTTTAGGGATATGATATACATCAAAAAGAAAATAAAATTAAGGGAAAAGATAGGTGTATAAACATAAGATGTCTGTGAGTATCTGCAAAGATGAGTTGCTATCTCACAAAATGCAGACTCTAAGTGTTGGAGACACTCACGAGGGGTTCACAGAAACCACAGCAAGATGAAATCAGTCCAAGGATACCAATTCCTTACAATAGAACAAAACAAGATTTTGAAAATCATTTGACAATTCATTTATCTGCACAACCTTTGCTTATAGAACAAAGTGCAACTCCATGAAAGGATGCTGCATGCTCCTGTGTGCACCATCTCAAAAAATCTGGCTAGAAAGTGCCTGCTCTGAATTTGAGGTGCAGAACCATGATATAGGAATCAAGTCTTAAAGATGTATTTCTGAGGTTTTGAATGCCTCCTTTGTTAAATACTTGTGACACTGAAGCTTTACACTGTATTG
>NW_008246057.1:1940013-1960128 GCF_000691975.1 Corvus brachyrhynchos | reverse complement strand
AAAAACTCATAAATATTGGCAAGCCTTGCAAATTCTTGAAGAGAGGAAAATTTTCAAAGATTTGGCACTCTGACTTTTAGCTTCACAACTGTTTCCTATGTGAATTAAGTTTTAAATGAAATCTGGAATCTGGCCATCTTTTAGAAACTCTGGAAAAATGCCAATTTCCGTAAAGTTTTTTCATTTTGAATGACATCATTACATCTTTAACCCTTCTACTTTTACCACCCCCTCAAAAAGACCTCAAAAGACACAAATAAATCAAACAGACAGAACAGAATTTTTGCACCCTGAGAAGTGAGAAAATCTAGAAATCACATGAAATCTGATGAGGACTAAGTTATAGGGAGCAGCTAACAAGGATTTAGAGTGTGTCTGCTGGGGAGAGCTGACACCCTGCTTTGATGGGCAACATTATAAAACTAGGAAAAGGAAAAAATACTGCTTCTTATAGAATATTTCAAATTGGTGGCTATTTCTTCCCAATGTCACGATGCAAGTGGATAACGCCAAGTAATAGGCATTCTTCAACAGAGAATATGACATTGCTCATGGTTAAGGCCTTTTAGCATGTTGTATTGAAATGATATTGCCCACAACTTATGACTTTTCTTTATTGTAGTGCAAGAGATTATACTGAGATTTGCTCATCTTTCCATCCTTTGTATTTTTCACAAAATATCAACACTGTTGATTAGAAATCATTGGAGGAAGATGAAGCAAAAGAGTAAAAACAAGTCTGGTGTATTTTTGGGCACATAGGATGTGGAGCTTTGTTCCATTTAAAAGAATGAGTGAAAGAGTATGATAATTAATAGTTACTTAAGACATACCAGGGCAGGTTCTTATTCCCCAGTGAAGTAAAGGATGTAGATTTCAATGAGAGAAGCAGTGACATGACCAATACATAGATAGAATTGCATCTCCAAACTAAGCTGAAAGGAATGTCAATGAAGAATGAAGAAAAAGGTCAATGCCTACAAAATTATTTGATCTCATTCACAGGCTTGGTAATTAAAACAGTACTAGTACTTGAGCCAGAGATAGACATGACACATTAGATAATAAATTATCCCTGACTATCCTTGACACTGTCAAATGCATTCTATCTTTTCATAGACCTTTTCCAAGTAATGGGATTAAGATAAATACAATAACTGTATGATCAGATCTGTATTCTTTCTGTATTCATCATACTCTGTTGATCAGGTAGCATAACCCTCCATTTAACTGATTTCTCTTCTCTGCAGTTTATATTGGTCCATCTTGCCTCAAATTCTGCTCAGGGCGAGGACAGTGTACTAGAAATGGTTGCAAGTAAGTGTTATAATTCAGTACACATGTTCAATTTCTGTCACATAGTTCACTTGGTGGTGTGAAAGTTGAAGTGATTTTCATTTCAGTCCTTGCTCTTTTAGATGACTAAATATAAAACTAGCATAACCCTCAGAATTCATAAAGCTCACTGGAAAGCTAAAGATAAATCTTTCTAAACAGCAGCATGTTTAATACTTTTTTTTTATGATTTTCTTTAGGTCTAACTTCCAGTTCACCTTAAAATGTGCTACAGAGCACACTGAAATGTCAGTGATGCATACTTTGTACTGGTTTTAGAAGTGATTCGTCACTTTATCACTTTTGTATTAAATGTTGGGAAAGAATTACAATTTTAATAGTTCTAATATTCCATAACCTAATATACTTCAAGGACAGAAGATCAGCACTCCACTTTTTTCTGATAGTCTGGCTTGTTAGAAGGGTTCCACTCTAAAAATTAAAAAGGTACTTACTCAAAAGCAGTATGCACATTCTAAATATTGGTGTAACTACATTTAGGTATTAACAAGAGTGTGACCCACGAGGCATTCTCTTCTGTAACTTAATTTCTTGTAATCAGACCTAGTATGCTACAGATAAAAGCAAATTTGTCATTTTACATATGAGCAGCTGTAATTATGTCACCAGGGGTTTTTTTCCAAAAGTTAATAAAAATATTTCTGTATTGTGTTATGTGTAGATTCATGGGGTGCTCTTAAACACATTTTTTTTTAAATTCGAAAAGTAAATACTAGCTAACAGGAATCATTGGCTATGCACTTTACCTAAGTAAAGCTCAAAGAGATTCTTGGGCCTTAGATTTGAGAGGGACCAGGTGGGTATCCTCAGTTTATGAACACCTGCAGCCACCATGTTGGTTGACAACCAGCTGCAGCCAAAGGTGGGTCCCCAACTGTGCTTTTCACCCTTCCTCACCTGCAGGTGCGACCCCGGCTTCTCAGGGCCAGCGTGTGAGACGGCGTCACAGACCTTCCCCATGTTCATCTCCGAGAGCTTCGCCAGTTCCCGCCTCTCCTCCTACCACAGCTTTTACTCCATCCGCGGAGCCGAGGTCAGCTTTGACTGCGGGGTCCTGGCCAGCGGCAAGGCCCTGGTCTTCAACAAGGATGGAAGACGCCAGCTTATCACTTCCTTCCTGGACAGCTCCCAGTCCAGGTGAGAGGGAATGAGGAGCAGTGTGAGGCAAAGAAATTGGGGAGCCCCTCCCCTTACAGCTACAGCCTTGTGTATTATTAAGCCAGTTGTTTTAGCAGGTAAAAAAGCCTTTAAAAAACTCCTAGTTCCATGTTTTAAGGGTGATTTCATAGCCTTGCCTTTTTTCCTTCTGCTTTGTAAACAACAGAGTCCAAAACAGACTGGAGGGAAGTTATTGTACAGCTTGGATGGAAAATATGAAATGTTAATATCAAACCTGAGTGTCAAAGCCAAGTGCTAATTAATTATTTATAAGGTTGTGTTTATTTGACAGCTTGTGGCAACTGATTAGATCCATTCACTATCTCTCCCTCCCCTTCAGTGCCTAATAAATAATTAAATGCAGTAGTGATTGGCATTTTTTTAACTATATGTGCCACATTGCATTACTTGACAATAAAAACAAATCACACGTACAAAAGCCCATAACAGATATTTATCAAAATTTGCCTAGATTAGGAAGATCTGAAAACAACCTGGTTAGGGCAAAAAACCAAACCAAACCAAACCAAAAAGCAACAAAATACCCACTATGAAAATGATACCCTGCAAATATTTGTGTAATTCTGATGCAGGTTCCTGCAGTTCACACTACGTCTGGGCAGCAAGTCGGTGCTGAGCACCTGCAAAGCGCCTGACCAGCCCGGGGAAGGAGTGCTGCTGCACTACTCCTACGACAATGGGATTACCTGGAAACTGCTGGAACACTACTCTTATCTCAACTACCACGAGCCAAGGTATGTGCACAAATATTACAAAGAGTGTTATTTACATGCAGTTATGCTGGTTGTGGTGGTCACTGCAATGTGGAGACTGAGTACGTGGTGCAAGAGGGAATGAAGAGTTTTTATTGCACACTGAAACTTACCACCTTTCTTTAAAATTTTGCAGCTGTTCTAGGCACTTCCCATTTTGTCATTCTATAAAAATGAGCACATGGGTTTAATGGCTTTCAAGTCTCAGGTGATACAACAGAACAAGCTGAGGCAGTGCGGAATGAGGGATAGGAGTGTGCTTGTGGGAAGTAGGGGCATGTCTCTTCCCATGGAAGCAGCCACTAGTAAAGAAAAATTAACATAAATTATTTGTAACTTTGAAGCCATAGATACCCTCGCTACACCATCCTCTGGGATTAGGAGTTTGCAGGCAGCACAGGACAGCTGAGACAAAATCTGATCATGAGGATCTCTGAGGTCAGCAGGGAAACTGTGCCTGCTCCCACTCTGAAGGCAATTGCATGACTTCATGGCTGTGCCTCTGCCCTGGGCTGGGCTTGGTGCTCTGGGAGAACCTGCTGGTGACTGCCTGCACAAATCAAAAAGAAGTTGAACAAAGAGCTCATCTTATCTAGCAGCGCCTATGTTTGGTGTCAGATCAGAGAGGAATGTCTCTCTTGTATTTAGAGAAGGTGTTCCTTACTGTTACGTTTGTGACACCATCCACAAAATTTAGTAGAGCAATGCAAATGCACAATGAGCACAGCTGTACCAAAAGCCCAGAACAGTCTGGTCTGGATCTATGCAAACCCACTCAAAGCTGGCAACATCCACCTTCACAGGGTGCTGCAGCAAAGCCAGTAAGTGCCAATTAAAGGAGATGCTCTACAAGGGGGCCCAGAAGAGGCAGAACTGACAGTGGCAGCACTGGACTCATTCCAGCAGGTCCATTTCCTGCCCAAGGGTAGCTTTGACCTGGCTGTTGCCCTATGTCTTCTTCTCTACTGAATTCAAGCAAAACATCTGAGTCAGCCCCAGGGGTGGGACTGTAAATAGCCTGCAAGTCACTTTAAGTACACATAACTTTCATTATTTATATTTATTGAGCTCAGATGAGCACTTTCTTAAAAAAAAAATTAGATTTCCACATCTTGTCAATAACTCAGTACACAATTGTAATATACAAACTGTGATTAAGAATGTCCTAATGGAAAAAAAACCACAAAACCCTTGCAGCATTAAAATTATTTCCTGGAAGCTGTAAGAAATACTCAAAAATCTGAGAGGAGGGCTGTATTTGGTAGAAATGTATTGTAGACCTTAATTTTTGAAGTTCTAAATGTTTCCAAAGGAAAGATGCTACAGACTGGAACACTTATAACTCTTCTTCAAAGTTTCCTTTGCCTGCCTTTATTATAGTCACATATATATTTTATATGGCCCTGTTTCTAATTCTTAGATTCAAGATTACATCTGTAGGAGTTATATTTCCCTAAAGGTTTTTAATATATAGCACTATGAAATTTTTATAACAAAAAGGAAAATACATATCCTGGTGACTGATTTTAATGAAGTTAAAGATATAAATGTAATAAATTACATAGATGCCAGAGACCTTTTTTGCTTTTTGATGTTAGGTATGAAACACAATTCCTGTTGTTCTGACAAGGTACAGAGCAAAGTACAATATACACAAGTTAGAGAGATTTGCCATCAGAGATTAGATAGATAGATAGATAGATAGATAGATATTCAGTCCACTCTGGGTAGATAAAAAAATGACAGACATACAAACCTGAAGCTAATTCTGGCAATAATTATGAAGAAAGCTTCACCTTTTCATATTATGTTGTCTGAAAATGTCAGCATTTTTAGTAACATGGATGGACTGCTGCAAAGTTTGGCAATCAGTCTGTATCCACGAATTTAATTAATCTTCAGTCATACAAAAAATAATTACACATTTAATGTTCTTCTGGAAAGGTGCATTTAATCTGCTAACATTTGACAGCTGCATTTTTCTTCTGAGCAGAGCAGCGGTGGCTTTTCAATATTAGGTATGCGCATAGCTTGAAAGAATGAGATCAGAGCAAAGGTCTCCCAGCTGGTTTTTAAGAAATCTAATGGTGGCTGGTAATGTAAGTAGGAACACTTTTCTTCTCTGCAGCGGGAAAGTCATTAGCAGGAATCCCCCTCCCTCTCCATCTATCTTCAACAAATTAAAGCCAGATAGGAGAAGTTGTTACAACTGGAGGTGTAGTCAGGTTCTGCATACTAACATATGTGCCATACACGGTGGTTTGCACCTACGTTTTTAAACTGTGTTAGCTTACTCCCCTGGGATGGGGAATCTATTTTAACATGTGTTAAATATTTTAACATCTGATATATATCAGTGGTGTATGTCATGATTTAGGATTTTCTGTATATTACTGTCAGTGAGAATTAGTGTCCACGTGGGCAAGTTTATGAGAGGTAAGAGTGAAAGGGAAGATACGAGCATCAGAGGCAGCCACCAGCAGAGAAATATGCCCTGGATTATGGCAGAGCATTAGCTCACACAAGTGCCAGGTGCTTCACAGTACCCACTGGATACAGTGCTCCTCCCAGCCAGGGTACCAGCATTCCTCAGGTTCATGCCCCTGAAGCATGGCAGAAAAACATGTTTCCTTTTAGCATCACTACAAATTTCTTATAATTTGTGCCTTAAAAAAATTAACCCAAAAGGTTATAGAGTTGCTTCTTATGAGGGAATCCTTGGTAGAAAAGAAGCCCTTGTGGTTTAGTCATGTGCCAGAGAGCAGTGGGGCTTGGTCTTTGTCTTAGATGGGTACAAAGTCATTTAAACATGTTTATTTGAGTGTAAAGGAAATGTATCCATCATCCATAAAGTGTGTACTGTGCTCGTCCCATGCCACAGGGACACGGCCATGTCACCTCTGGCTGTCCCTCCACACTTCTCTCTCCAGTCTACGGATGGCAAAGAGCAGCTGCTAGAAATGCCTGGCAAGACTTTTTGAGTGCTTCCCACTTGTTTAGCCAAGCTATTTGATTTTTTTCTGGTTAATGGATTAATGTATTCTTCTCTAAAATGAATGTGACACTAAACAACAGTATTATAAATCTACTCTTTACAAAGATGTTCTAGCAAGTCATTTTTAGGAGTGTGGCTTTTGCACTAAGAGCGCCACAGGCACAACACCCTTTCATATGCAGAGAGCAAAACATTACAACAGGCAGCTTAGAAAGCCTTAATTCTGAAAAAAAAAAGATGCTAGAGTATAAGAAGATGCTTCCAGTTTACCTGATTTATCATTTTATTCACATTTCCTCTAAGAGAGAAAAATATCAGCTACATGATCAGTTTGCTGAAAACCCTTTTGCCAGCAAGTAATTGTACCCCAATGGAGACACATGTCCCTGTTGCCAGTCTGTCTCACAGTTGACATGGCTGTGTGGGCTACCATGGTCTTAGTGATTTATGGAGCTTTCAAGAAGGTGTCATTGCTGTGGCAATTAATGCATACTCCCTGCTGCAGTGTATGAAAATTGCTCCTGGAAATTAGATAATACTCTTAATTTTCTTTGCAGTTTGTCAATTCTAGGTGTGTTGACATAGCTGCCATGACAAATCAGGCGACCTTGCATACCAGAAGCACCTGGGACTCACCTCCAGTTGCATCTCTATACAGCTACAAAAAGGAAGTGCTAAAAAAGACTACACATAATCACGCTGTCTGTCAAGATGAACCTTTTCCATCTGATTATGGCAATTTACAGGGGTGGGTTCTTCTAGGACAAGAGCACCATTAGAATGATGTCAATGCTGTGCAGGAACTAGTGCAGATGTTTACAGGATGCATATCTTCAGATCAGGATAAAACCCGCTGAGTCTCACAAAGTGGAACTGGAATTCTTAAATCCTTGTCAGATGATCATTCCTTTACTAATTTACACCTTTAAATTTACTGAGAGCTCCACAGTGGAAGCAAAATTTACAAATTTGGTAGAAACTCTTTCTGGTTGCTTTTGCACATGACTGGTTTTCAGTAACTGAACTGATTACCCAGAGAACTAACAATTCCCCTGTCCCTGTCACTGGTAGCAGCTATACCAGCAGATGCTACAGTATTTGTGGGCTGAATTTATTCCATTATTTTTAAGGTCAGTAAGGAAAAATTACCCTAAAATACATCCCCATGGAATTACAACAAACAGCAAAAACTGGCAATAATAACTTTTTTTGTCTTCCAGAATAATTTCAGTGGAGCTGCCTGAAGATGCGAGGCAGATTGGCATTCAGTTCAGATGGTGGCAGCCCTATCACTCCGCACAAGGAGAAGATGTGTGGGCAATTGATGAAATCATCATGACCTCTGTGCTTTTCAACAGCATCAGTCTGGACTTCACCAACCTAGTTGAAGTCACACAGTCTCTGGGATTCTACTTGGGAAATGTTCAGCCCTACTGTGGGCATGACTGGACTCTCTGGTGAGAAACATGTATTCTTTTCTGTTCTACTTTTGTTTTCCTTGTTTATTCATCCTGCTAAGGATGAAGCAACTGCTGAAAATGCATCTTTCTGGCAGCTATTCAGAGTGATTGTGTCTCATCCTCGCATTATGGACAAAAACACAGTCACTAATCTTATTGCAATTAGCAGTAGGTTTTTCACCTCATTGCATAGACTTATGTTTGATGGGAACATTGAATGTAGCATTCTTTTTCCATGAAATATTTAAAGAATATCCTAATAGAAAAAAATCAGAAATTTTTCATAACTTTCACTTAAAATCCTGGCAGGGTAATACAGATACACAGGTAATTAAATAATGCCTTAAGTACAGACTCTGAACATTTTGTAAGTGATGTTCAGACCAGTGTACATAGCCATTATATTGTATCCAGAAAGGAAAGGCAGCAGAATACAGGCAGAATGACATTAGCCATTTGTAGTTGTTTTGTCTGGTATTTTATACACTTAGTAATTTACACTGTGATCAGCATTATGACATATTATAATTATGCCTCAAATGTGCTGCATATTTGGAAACAAAAGCAAGAAAACATCACATGCCTCAATGAAAATAAAGGCAAGAGAAAGGGGAAAGAAGGAAAAATAAATTGTTAGGATTGCATAAAAATAAGCTTTTTTACTAAAATATTAACATGTTTCACAAAAAAGATTCTGGAGCACTTGAGTGTAATATTTGGAATTAATACAAGGGAAGCTCAATTTAACCTGTGTGTTTTGATTAAAACCAAATAACAGTTTCATGCTAGTCTGATCAACCTATAAACCCAGTATAGTTTTAATTGGCATAGATATATTTCTTTGGAGAAAGTACAATCACAGTAATTACAGAAAACCTGAAGAAAATAAAATAATTTTAGCGTCCCCATGGACAGTCAGAGAAACACTGTTGGAATTTTATTAACAGGTATCTCTGAGCAATCTGATTTGACTTTCTGATCATCTGTCAAACTAAAAGGAGTTGGCTTAGCAGTAGGAACAACACCGAATGTGTCCTAGCACTGATAATGAGGCAGCAGAAGCACCATTAACCACTTTAATAAGGACAAGGAAAGTACTCGCTGCTCATTAAAATGAAACCACATGTTAGGGCTCAAACTGTTTGTATCTCCCTCATCAAAGAGTTGGAATGAAAGCCCTTTAATGACATTGTTTTCACTCTGTACTTTTAAGACCAGTTTATCATGGGGAGAAGGGCAGATAATTTCAGATAGCAGAGGTTCCTCTATTTTCCTCCCATGACTCTAAATCAGAATCAAAATAATAAACACTAAGCTAAATTCTCCATCCCATATGGAGACGGACTAGGATTTGTAGTGCTCATTCATATTAGAAACATGCATCAAATAAAGAATCAAAGCCTTCCTCGCTATTTATGTCTAAGTATTTTTCATTATCACTGGAAAACATGAACTCTATCCTTCACTGACCTTGCTTCTCTCAAGGGAAATTTTTAAACTTACACAAAGTCTGTACAAATGGTTGCTAGTTAAATTAATTATTGTTGGGTTTTCCCAGCTGTGAGTCCATTTGGTTCTCATTTTCTAACTCATGAGTTTCTAACTCACAATCAGACCTTGCAGTAGCACTGACACCATCCTCTTGAGAACAGTCTGACAACAGCTTTTTCATTAGTAAACTATGGGAAATATGTTATCAATCACTTTACAGGGTGTCATCCCCAGGCCCATTTTCACAGAATTGCTTTTAATTGTCTGTTAGGCCTCCATTTCTGCTTTAAAACCTGTAACCCTGAAACATTTATCCTTAAAGTTGGAAAAAACGGAGGAGGGAGATTTTAATTTTTTTTAAGAGATGGTCTGTTCTTTTGCATGTCTGGCTTCATTCAAAAAAAAAAAAAAAAAAAAAAAAAAAAAAAAAAAGAAGTTTGTTAGTTTGTTGATAAACATGTTTTGATCAAAGGTGATTTTTGAGTACTTTTCATGGTCTATGTCTGAACAGTCATTTTATTAGATTGTCATCATCAACATTTGGTTTCAGAATGGATCTTAAACTTTATTACATCAAGTGTATTGGTTGTACTGGAACGACTCCAGAACACTTTTAAAATGAAGTGTTTGATGATGTACATTAATTCATCACTTCTCCAAAATGCTCATATTCAGGCAAAGTTTTGAACCAAATGCCTCTGATGTATTACAGGCTATATACAGCCACTTGCTGAAATTCATTTAAATATTGATAAGGATATATACACTTTATATTCATCTGGACACAAGTAAAATGGCTTTATATAAATAAACTGTCTTCAGTCAGATTACAGCATTATGATTTAACTCAGGGTAGCAAATGATAGCATGTCCCACTGTCCCTGGAGAAGCCTGGGGGAAGACTGTAAACCTGCCTTGTCATGAACCATCTTTATGGAGCAATGTCATACAGTGGTCCTACATCATCTTGGTAGTTTACCAGTGTCTTAAGTGTTTTGTCATTTAGAGTAATTGTTACTCTGTAACATGCAGAAAGTTTCTTTCAGGTAATAGACTTAATTATATTAATGATGTTAACACATTTAGGGATTATTTAGCAAAGTAGGTATGATGAGATGTAAAAAGGCACAAATATCCCCTGCCTTTGATGGAAGAAAAGCTGCATCTGGTGCAAGCATTGGACCATTGAGTCAATATTTTCAGTCAAAGCAACTTTACAAAACAAGCTGCATCCATGTGGCTTTTCAGTATTCCTAAAAGTATCAGACTTGAAAATATGGTAACTCTGGGGATCTCAGAGCAGTTTGGAGCAATGCAGGTTGGCTGACATTGGCTGTGATACCATTCCCAGAAGTACCAATTAGTTGGCAGTGCTTGGAGGGAGAGTGATTGTTCTGAGGGCACCTATGGGTATTGTGTTCCTGTGCCTCCGCAGGTCTAATTATATACGTGCCAGAAACCCACTCACAGCAACATATTTATACAAAAATGAAGCCTCTGCATTCTCATTTCTGAAGATTTTTTAGTTAACTGTTTTTACGCCAGGGACGTTACTTCATCTTTTACAAAATCCGGAAAGGTATTCCAGCTGTGTGGCTCCCAGAACAAAGAAAACATTTGGTATTCCAGCAAAAGACCATACCCCTAACCACGTACATGAGAGATCTGGAGAGCAAAGTGGCAAGTAAGGTGGAGCCCACACCTTTAATGCTACTTGTGTCTAGCTGGCGGCAAAATGTGGATGATAAAGGACTTGTGTACCTGTAATGTGATTTCCTCCCCTTAAAAGGGCTTCTTATAGAGCATCATATGCTGTCTGCATCTCAACACTAGCTTCCTTTTTCACATTTCTTTTATATGCATTTTAAAGAGCTGATTTGACTTTTCAACTTACTTACTTAATATACTGTGTACAATATGGTTAAACTATTAAATTAAAATTAATACTAAATTTAAAATATTTTAATAATGACCTGAATGCTATCAGAAAGAATATATTAGCGTTTAAGACTTTTTTTCTCATTTTACTCTAGTAGTAATGAATAAAGGGGATTTTTTTGAAGACAAGGGCAAAAAACATTTAATTCTTCACAGCTATTTTGAACTACAAGTCCTTCACTTGTTTTCTATTACTTTGGGAAGACAGCTTCTGAGCAGATATTTCATCAAACTGTTGAGTTTCAACTCCTTTATTCTGTCCGGATAAGCTTTAGGTAACTGTGATGTGCTGTGCTGTGCCCAGGTTTTTGTGTGCAATGCCAAATCCTCTTCCAAAGCAGTGCTACACATAACTTTCAACCGATTACACTGCACATGTTTGACTGATACCTGAAGAGCCTGGTTGTATTGGCACAGGTTGCCCAACAGGGCTTCAGCCCATGTCAGATCAAATCAGCTTTAGCTTTTAAATTTGTGGATTTTTGTCATTTTGTAAAGGAGAAGATGAAGTTGGAAGAAAATAAATTCAGGCATTATCCAGACAAGTTCTTCTGAGATACACTCAGATCTAACCACTAAGCCACAAACTGTGGGTTGCCAGCTGGACTGCTGATGAGTATATGTTGTATCCTCTTCTCATCTTGAAATTATCCTTCCTATTGAGAAGAAAAACACTGACAACACCGACTGAAAAGAGCAAACAGTTCAGATACAGTTTTCTAAGATGACTTACTGCCTTCCAGTCCAGTTGTCTGTGACAGTGCCCTTGTGTCCTCGCAGTGGAGGGAGTGTCCATCCAGTCGCTTTGGGCTGCTGATCAACAAAATCTGGGTAGTTCCATATAACATCATGAGCTGGATCATCCTTTAGGAAATCAAGTCACAAAAAGTAAGGTCAGGGAGTGGAAAGCAGCCTGGATCTTAACTTATGCCAAGTAACAGAAATTTGATAATGACAAAACTAATGTCAGCTTTCAGTAATTTCTTCTAAAGCTTTAAGGCAGGATGCTGACATTTATGGCTTAAGTGCTCTCTCTGGAAAGGACTCTATAGAAAACAATATAGGTCAGTGAATTAACTAAAAGAGTCCTAAGTGACACTGACTTGTATTCCTAGTCCTCACACTCACTTTGTCATGACCTTGAATTTTACAGACATAGAAGCTAATATGTTCTACTTTATTGTATTTAAAGATTATGGTTTCTTATTTAAGATGATAAACTGTAACTTAATTGTAAGAGCAACCTTGAACTAGATTATTCTCTTCATCACTGCTGTACTAAATGTAGCTTTTCTTTTTTTCCATGATGATTTGCAGTGATTTTCTTTAAAAAGAGCCAATCCCTATTCTAAATTGTTCACATTTAAGAATAGACTTAGAAAATATTGAAGCTGAAAGGACTAAAGTACTTCTGAAGACACTAAGTAAACATCTCAAATTAAGGAAAGGGAGGCAATTTTCATTCTATATGAACTTTCATTAAAATACTCTATTTTGAAGGCTAGTGAGTAGGATTCAAACTTCAAGTTGTTATTCTTCTTTATGCCTCTGTTGCATTTGAGGTTTTGAATTTGGTTGTTTCATTTTTCGTTTGAAAGAAGAAAAACCTGCATTTGAAGTGAAATAACCTTGGAATTTCAGACTATAAATTGTATTACTATATATAACTGTGTGCCTTGCAACATATATATGTATATGTGTGTTCCAAACATTACTATTGTTCTCCAATCCACTGGAAAATATAAATCTTAAATCAGTACCTCCTACAGAAAAGAAGGTGAGAATAGAAGATTAATTCTGAAACACAGTCGAGTCAGTGAATACATTGTGTATAGGATCACTTGAAAATCAATGAAATTAACCATCTTTGTAATAAGAGTGTTTTAAACTAGATTCAGTGGATCTTAACTGCCCAGTATTAGAATGAAATTACATCTCTGATTGTGTAATGACTTTAGGCAATGAACACTCCAGAGGAATGAACTTTATGTTGTTTTTTCCTTATGTTGCCCTTCGCTAGATCCTAACTTGATCCTTAATACAAAGAGCATATAGTAAGAACTAACAGAATAATTCAGTGTTTCACATTCTGGGATACATCAAGGCCTTCCTGATAGTTTGCAGAAGTACCAGGAAAAAAATTCTTCTGTGTATGGTCTCATCCCACATGCCAAGCTACAGAACAAAGAAACACCACTGTATTTAAACCAGAACCATTCATAATGCTCTTTTCTGAATTATTTTGGGGATAGATCCTTATTCTTTCCTTACATCTCTCAGTTTTACAGGAGATTCAAAGCTAGCCTCTAGCATGCGCTACGTGGAGACCCAGTCTATGCAGATTGGAGCTTCATATATGATACAGTTCAACTTGGTGATGGGCTGCAGTCAGGCCTTTACTCCTCATATGGACAACCAGGTGAAACTGGAGTACTCCACCAACCATGGCCTCACATGGCATCTTGTTCAGGAGGTGAGGCTGGCAGTGAGGACTTTTGTCTTCCATAAACTCTGCTTTATACAAAGATTGTCTGAAATACACTTTTGGCTTTAAACAAAGAAATATGTTTTCCTTTTTCACCTTTCAATAAAGAAATGCTTAGTTGTAATCAAAATTACTAATAGAGGTATTTAGAATGTTCCTCATAATATTTGGAAGAAAGGTATCTGAAAGCCTGAAATACAAAATTGTGACAGGAATGGACCAAGGCTGAGAAAAAAATTGGGCCACAGTTAGAGCTACAGGGTAATGGCTGAGATCTTTCCTGTGCTATTGCTTTGTTTTTCTAAGCAAAATGCATGTACTGTTTCCTGGAATTTAAATGGATAGAAATTCTTTCTGCCCTTGTGTGCAGCCATTTCGTAAATGGAAAGCACATTCCTTCAGGGGATTGTAATGCAGAGCCTTTCATCCCCCATCCCTGGTTCAAACACAGTCCAGGACCGTAATGACCGGCTGTTTCCCCCACTCTGCTCGAAGTGCAAATAGCAGTGTTGGCTGCTCTTTTCCCGGGTGGCTTGGTGCTGTCTCAGCACAAATGTGAGCAGTGCATTTGGCCACAGTTTGTGCTCTTGTTTTCCCTCTTAGATCAAAAGCTGGACTTTCCCTGGCCTCAGGGTCAACTAACCAAGGTCCTTTGGCTGCCTCTGAGCAGGTTCAGAGGGTGTCAGGGAACTTGTCCTACTGCCTTTTCACTGCCTGCTCTGCAGGCTCACCGAAGGATTTGTATGTCAGGTTCCACACCTTCTATGAGCAATTAAACTTTGCCTGGTTACCCTTTGCCATGGTGTGTTTTGCCACATTTAATTTGGTGGGCAGAATAGAGAAATGGCAATAAATGAATTTTTAAACTTTGCAAATCCAAGTAATGATTTCTTACCTAAAACAGAATCCAGAGGAAAGCTCTAAATCATGTATTTCAAACACTGTTCATGTCTTTTATACCTAGCAGGCATCATCACGGTGTCCAAGAAAAGTTCCTAGCAGTAGGTGTTTGGGGTTTGTGCTTGCCATCTATGGAAGATCAATTGCCCTCAGATTTTAGTGCTCCTTTCCTTGCTCCATAGAGCTGAGTTCAGAGAGAACATGCAGCCAAATTGTTTTTCTCACACCACCCATGTTGTTGTGATAAAAGAGTATTTGTAGTATATTTCAAGGACATAATCTGGCAAATAAACAAAACACTAATTAATTGAAATGTTTGAAAGTTTTGTTTGCTTTGCAAGCACTGATCAGATCCTGTTTTCTAAGATCATTTAGGGGAGATGAATCAATAAAAAGATGTTTGAAAATTGCTGGAAAGGAAACTAAGCCTTTAGAAAACCTACTAAAAAAAATCCAAAACAACAAAATAAGGTCTCAGATCTTCATTTAATACTCTAAGATATTTGAGCAATAAATTTCTCTGTAAAATAATATATTCTGCTTTTCTTCATATTTAATACGTAACTATTACCATATAATTTAACTATATAAATGTTCTTAATTGCCATAACTTCTGTAGAGAGTCACTGCTTTATTATTAGTTTGAGAGCAGTCAAAGTAGGCTACTTGCATAAGCAGGTGTCTGGTCTCTTGCCCAATACCCTTCATGGGGGAGAGCACAGCAGTGACCAGCAAAATACTCTTGGGCATGTGGGGATGATCAGGAGAAGCTGTGCTGTGGCAGGAAGGGGCAGAAGGGACCCTCTGAATTGGTAGCTAGAAGAGGATCATTCAGGTTGGTAGTAACTTCCAAGCACTTTATTAATACCTCATAGCACAAATTTTTGGGTGCTGTTCTGGCAAAATATAAACAAATTAATGGAATATTGCAAAAAATGAAGTAGCATTGCAAGGGCAGCACTAGAAAACAGTTAAGAAGCTGGGATAAAGGACTTCATTTATATTTAATATTAAAAAGATGTGACAATGATCATATCTTCTAAATTAAAAAAAGAAAATAAAAGTTGGGGAATAGACAGCAATAGGAATCTGAGTTAAATGCAGAAATAGTCCTAGAAGCTGGAAGGGGGAATTTGCACCACCTGCTGTAGGTGTCAAAGCTAACACAGCTGCAGAGCTTGGGAAGGGCCTATGGACACAACTTCAACACAGAAGGCTGAGGTTGGGGGCTCTGGTGTGGTTCTCTCTGTTCCTACTGTTGCTCCCCACTGCAGATGGAGGGTGTGGGGCCAGCCAGCATGCCCAGGCAAAGCCTCACAAGTAGGTCTCTAAAATGACCTGTATAAGTCTGGAGGTCCCTTTCATAGACTTACTTCATAGTGGTCTTGTGGCTTTACTTCATAGTCCATGATGGATGCTGGGGTGAAAATAGTAAAAAACAAAGAGATAGGCATTCCTCGTGGAGGAAAGCAAAACATTGCCAGTCACTAATGCTAAAGTCTTTAAATAAAGTCATATGGCTTTCTTTCATCCTCAATTTTACTACTAGTTTTCTGAGAAATTTCTCTGCATCATGTCAGGATTTTTCTCTTCTGGGTCTTTCACTCCAACATCTGGACCCAGACAAACTCCTGGTTCTGTGAATGTTTGATGCTTGTTTCTGTTCCCAATTTTTCCTCAATATTAAATGTGGTTTTGAAATGTTTTGTTTTAAGGAATGTCTTCCCAGTATGCCAAGCTGTCAGGAGTTTACATCAGCAAGTATTTACCACTCCAGCGAATTTACTCAGTGGAGGAGAATCACTGTTCTTTTACCACAGAAGACTTGGTAAGCAGTTATTTCCTCTCTTTAAATTTTTTGGTGGGGGTGCAGATAATTCATCTAAATTGCTATGACAAAGATCAAGTCTCTGCAGGTCATACTCAAGCCAATAGGTGGGGTGCCAGGGCTGACCTAGTCGCAGGTATTTCCCATAAAAGGCATTCCTTACATAATTAGAGAATGAAATGTTGGTGAAGTCAACAGAAACTATTGTTTACGATTGTTTTTAATACATACTCTGGCTCGTCTAATAAAGTTCAGACTTTTCAAAAATAGTAGCGCTTGTATATAAATGCCCTACTGGAGGAAGGCTTTATTTGGATTGTTAATTTTTATTTTGCACATTCCTTATTGTTTACATCTTCAGACCAAAGCCTTGTATAAACAATAAGTAATGATTCATTTCTGGGAATTTTTTAACTCTTGATTCTTTTTATAGCATGTCTTAAAAAATAACATTCTCTTCTGCAAAAAAAGAGAAACAAAAATTTTCAGAAAGCCTATTCATCTTGTTGTAATCAAACTTGGTTTGCCTGCCCTAAAATTTTTGTTTATTAACCTAATTGTTTCTTTCATTGTTTATTTTTAAATTTTTATTATAACATACAAATAAAAATTTGTCATAAATCTCAATAATCTTCAGGTCATCCTTCATTTGAGGATTTAATTATTACAATTTGGGTTACATTTTGATTATGTTTGACCTGAATCCATCACAGCAATTGCAATGAGAGCTTGCTCAGATTAAGTTATCATTGTATTTCCCCATCCTTCATCATTATTTTTTTTCACTCTGCATGGTCTCAGCACAGCCTGTTTCCATCAATCACATCACAATGATACCTTCTTTCAACACACTGGCCCTTTTTACTGTACAGACAATATTCAGAATTTCCTATTTCTAGGCAAAACATCAAAGGCACATACTGAATCCTTAGAACATATCATATCAGATAATACCAAATGGTGCAAGTAAGTCTACAAATAAGTGCTTTGTAGTTAGATTATAATGTACTAAATCTTACATGTCATTATGTGCCACCATCTACAAAATCTGTGGTTCACATAGGCACTTAGAAGTTTAAAAAGTGTCTACAATTTTTTGGGTTACACTCTAAAGTAGGCTGTTATTCCTAATTTCATTTATGAAATATATACTGTACTCAATTTGATGATGATACCAATGTTGTGGGCCTCTTTTTCTTTAGGATCTACTAATTCTTCTCAGAATATGAGGTGACAGAAGTAAATAATTCCATTTTAATTTAAGAGACTGCAGGGAGAAATTATGATGAAGTAATAGCCGTATTCCTGTTCTGTGCTGTGCACAAATCATAAATATTTCACACTCTGTCTTGTATCTGAAGGGATTCCCGTCTGTTAGCAGAGTTTTGTTTGTAATTAAAGTACAAATTACCACTGAACATTCCTTTGCTCTTGATAGAGCACATTTTCTGTGTTGTGTTGTACTATGCAGTTATTGGGGTGAAGAGGAAGTGTGGCTCCATGTTCCCCACCAAACACAACCCAGCACACCACATGCATCTCTCTCTCACCACTTTCTAACCTTCCTTTCCACTGGCAAGGAGCAGGCTAAGGGCTCAGCAGTTCCTTTGGGTTGAAAATGCGGGGGCATTTTTTACACGTGTTTTAGAGCACACTTGTGAGCAGAGGGTAAGCTTCCACCTTTTCAAAACCTGGGCATTACTGGGGACAATTTGATGTGCGGCTCTCTGCTGCCAGCCCAGCCACACAGAGGGCGTTGTCCCAGGTGGCTGGTAGTGAATATGTTCTGTAGGGCTCCTCTTCGGGGTGCCCTCAATCCTTCTCCTATCCCTTCCCCACCTGCATCCACTGCAACAACCACCCAGAGGCAAAACCTTAGTAATGGCCAGGAAGAACAGTGCCAAGGGGGAGAGCCAGGTCTTCTGCCTTCCCAGAACTGGGGTGAGGGGGAGAGATCTCTGGACCTTCCTTCTGTTTCAACCGTGCAAGAAAAAGGCTGCCAAATACTCAGCCTGTCCTGTGCTTACTGCACAGGGCAACAAACCACCTAAACAAGGACTTGGGAATGTCTCATTAGCCTTGTTCTGGCCCTTGGTAGCCTCGGCATGCCCTCACACCCCTGCACAGCCCTGCTGTGGTTGCTGGAGCTTTTATCCCTGGATGCACAGCTCTTAGCTGAGGGTTTGCACCTTGGGCGTGTGGGTAGTGTCAGGCTGTGGCACTGTGCTCATGCAGCTGGAAAATTGTTCATAACAGCACCTATTTCTCTTGTAAAACTTTCTGGGTGTGCTGGTATTTCTGCACATCTGTAGATGTCCTGCTTCTAGCAAGCATGAGTTTACAAGGTTCCCATGTTATGTGAGATTTGGGATGCTAGAAAATCTGCTGCAAGAATGAGACTTATATTGAAGAAATGAAATGTAAGCACCTGCTCGCTGAAATTGTATTGTACTTGAACTGAACATTTCTAACACTGATGGAAATTAATTTCAGTTTTATGCAAGGAATTTACATATGAACAGGCTTTAATGAGATGCAAGCAGCTGTCAGTTGCTGACTTCATAAACAAATCAACACCTAATGACTGAATGAGAGCTTCAGGATAATTGGGTAAATGTAATTATGGTAACTCAGAAGGTAGCAAATATAATTTTATCAGCCACAAATTTGCATTAGATCATTAAGGCTTTTAATATCAGGAGGGAAGGCAATGATTTTATTTTAACTCACATATCTGAAAAATTTTATAACAGAACATCATTTCACTTGCAGTACTTCTGGGACACGATTTCCTTGTGCTTCTGTAAAATGTCACACAACAATGACTTTTATTTGACATCAACCTGACTTAGATATAATGTCATTAGAAAGCTAGATTGCCTCCCAGTAGCATTAAAAAAAAAAGGAGAAACTATGAGGAGCTAGGGAAGTTTATTTTGCTTGTAAGAAATGCTTTCATAGCTCCTCAGTGCTGCACTTCCCATTTCAATAGGTGTCCAAATGGTGACTGTCCAGAAAACCAGTGTTTTATCACTGAGAATGCAGCTGACGCTCATCTCCTTATTCTCTTTTCTTAATTAACATGGCTTTTTTAAATGGTTGATTACCATTTTTAACAGCATAATCCTCTTAAGCTGTTGTTACCTTGAGGTGCAGAGCAGCCTTGGAAAGCTTTCAAAAACAGCAAGCAGGACTGGCTTTTCAGCAGCATTGCTTTTGTAATTGTCAATTCAGCCTAACACACATTATCCCTCACCCAGGGAGGAATCTGAATCCATAGAGTTTTCCCTGCCCACAGCCATGTGATGGTGGCATCGCTTCCCGTAGGACCCCTGGAAGCAGGCTGGGTGGGAAGGCAAGGGCAGCCCCTTGTCCCTTGCAGCTTGGGGCCACGGGATTCCCATGGTGGCAAAGCTGTCCCCAGGGGAGAGCTGTCTGTCTGGAGATAAAAATAACTCCTCCCCTCTGGGATGTGGCTCCCTGGGGACTATCCCCAGCCTCCAGCTGCTGCACACACCTCCATTTGGGCCACATGTTCATCTCCAGGCTGTAATGAGCCTCCTCCCTTCCTCCCCTCCCCTCAAATGAGATAAATAAACCTCCTGGAATGACTGCATTCATCTGAGAACTTCTAGGTAACAAGTGGAGCTGAGTGCATCCCTTAGCTTGACGTGCAGCCAACATCTGGAACTGGAGGAGGCAGATGGAACTCTGCACCTGGCAGGGTGGCA
>NW_008246057.1:1935852-1939752 GCF_000691975.1 Corvus brachyrhynchos | reverse complement strand
TGGAAACATTTTGGTCAGGTGAAACCCACATGAGCCCCAGTAAGGGCCATCAGCCCTGGTGTCAGCTCCATGCCTGCCATGCATGCCCAGCCCTGGGAGCAGCCCCAAAGAGGAGCTGCACAGCTGGGGCTTCAGGTGTTTTGCTGCCCTGGGCACAGGTGTTCTCTGTCACTGCACAGGGCTTGGCTCTCCCCACTGTTTGTGTAGGTCAGTGTGAGCCTTGTGCCCCAGAACCAGCCCTGATGCTCCTGCACAACCGCCCTTCAGGGTCATTTGCACCTGTCAGCAGCCAGTGAGTGGCCAAGGCAATGCCATCAATGCCGCACCAAGCTCTTTCTAGGGGGCACCACCGCTTGTTGGGCACCATGAGACTTCCATGGCACAGTGAAATTGCCTCTGTATCACTGTAAATCTCCCCCAGTTTGCTGTAAATACCCCTGGGCTGCAGGGTCTCACACCCCACCTCCACCCATACTCTGTCCCTGATGCAAAACAGATGCCCGAATCCAATGCTCTCCCTCCTGTTACCTGGGAAAAAAACATGACACAATTTTACTGTGCTGGGAGTTCACAGGGGGTGTGTTTGCCTGCTCTAACACCATTCTTTGGTTTCAGTATTGTTATTTTCCTCAGCACACATTAGAGTTAACACCAGTCATTACTGTTCTTTCCAGAGCCTACAGCCTCTGTCAGGGTTCTCTGTGGTGCCATTGATGTAAACATGAACCTCAGCACCAAAGTGATGTGCTGACTTCAGAGCACTCCAAAAATAAACAGTAAATAATTGCAGTCAATATTGACTGCCCATTATGCCTACACAAGCTTAGGAAGTCCTTCGTGTGCTGATTACTGGCATTGTACCCTTTTAATGGATAATTCATAGCTCTTGTAATGTAACCCATCAATACATTATATCCTGAGGGAGTATTTAATCAGCAGATTTGCCCCTGCAGATTAACTCTGAGTGCTGTAAAAATGCTTACAGTATTTGCAATATCAAACAGATACTTAAAGCAGGCAACAAGGGTCATTTCAATTAAAAATCAAGCCCTTGGGCAGCTTCACTTGTTTTTTAAAGAAATTCAAAACTGGTGTTTTAAAAATTTGTCCACACATGCACCAAACTTCTTATATGTGCCAGAGTGGCTAATTGCCACTCTGTCCACTTCAGCTGCACAGGCCTGCTCTGTTCATTTTTTCACTTCCATACATGTGAGCAGGTGGCTCAGCCACCTTTACAATATTCATTTTAGTAAGTCTTATTCTACATAAATTATTGGAGGTGGGGAAAGGGCTTTATATCTTGAAGCAGAATAACAGCAGTATATCCTGTGCCTCATAAAATAACCATATGGCTCAGAAACAAGCTAGAAAAGAAGCTTCTAATAGGAACTGCCTGGTTCTCATCCTCAGATCCCCCAACAAGCCCTTGGCCAGACACAGTCCTGTCCCATTTTAAAATTGGATTTTTAATTCTCCTCAGTCGACCTTGCTTTCCCTGTCCTAACCCTCCACAACAGTGCAATTCAGCCTCAGTGCCCACATTGCCACCACCACCCCTTTTTACCCAGACCCATCATGCAGCCAGCAGCCCCTTTTACTCCATCATGATGAACAATTTCCCATCTTTGTTTCACTTCACATGCATTAAATTTTTCTTAATCTCATTCTGACATGAGCGGAGTGGAGAGTCTCTGTGTCCCCCATCTGGGAGTGGCCACCAGCCAACGTTGGTAACCTGCTGGATGTGCACAGTTTGGCAGGGCAGCTTGAAAAGGCTTGATGATGACAAAAATTGCTTTTCTCGTGATTCACTTTCTTCTCCAGCCTTGGTTTTTGAGGGCGATGGGTGTCAGGCTGGGTTTGGCTAGCAGGAGTCATTCCCATGGAAAATGTCAATGTTGCATTGGACAATCTCCTAAAGGGCCAACAGTAAGCATTTTCTAATGGATAATGTTAGCTGAATTCACTATTGTAAAGAAAAACAAGCTGTTGAAGATAAACTATTTAGAAAGGAGAAGCTAAAGCAAGGTTTTGTGCTTGAAGAATATTACAACTATCCAGAGCTTAGGTAGGCAAGAAGTTTAATTTGATGATTCCCCACTACAGACCTTGGGTGTTACAGATTTTGAGTTGTTGGGCAAGAGCAAGCTATTTACAGTGCAGAAAAAAATAGGTGCTATGACACGGGATCTTCGTCAAAAACTTGTGATCTCAATGTCACCAGTGATATGTGAGCAAAATCTAGTTTAGAATCATCCTGACAAAAAGAAATTTTTGTATCCAAGAAAAAACAGTTAACTGTTCTTGAATGGAAATAGTCGGTATTCACTTATGCTCAAGAACTTTAATAATTTTTTAAACAATAAAGATCGGGAGAAACCTGTTTACATGGTTTACAACCTGTTAACTGTGACCAAAAATATAGAAAACAAAGTCATGCCCTAGATACACCTTTCCAATTTTGCAACCATCACTCAATAAAAATCCAATAATATTCATAGCGAGGCTTACCTTAAAATAATGCTCAAAATTCCTGCAACATCTCTGCAATATGCTTTTCCTCAGAAATGTCATCAATCACTGAAAAGTCCTTTATATAGCCCTGTGCAGCAAGTGGCATAATCTAGGAAGTTAATTTGCAAAAATCTGTCTTTGGTTGTGTCAGCCTTTGCAGCCTGGGCTGTGATTGTGATACCAACTTCATTTTTTTTTAGTTACATTTTATCTTTTTTCCCACCATTCTGTAAAGAATGGAGAATTAATACGCTGTTATTGGTTTTAAGGTCCAGTGCCACACGTTTCCGCTGGAGTCAGTGCTACTACACAGCCCAGGATGAGTGGGCCTTGGACAACATCTACATTGGCCAGCAGTGTCCCAACATGTGCAGCGGGCATGGCTGGTGTGACCACGGTGTTTGCAGGTATGAAGCATTTGCAGGTATGAACAATGGTCTTCTGATACTTTAGGTACCCTACTATTTTCCATACTTTCCTTTTCTTGGCTGTTGTTCTTATTTTTAGATTAAACATTAAAAAATGAAAGCTCTACAAGGGGTTGACCATTCAGGCAGCATTAGGAGCCAGCTGCTCCACACCAATGTGTCCAAGAACCTGTATCCTTGTCAGATCCAAGCACTGGAAGAACTTTCAGTGGTACAGGGCTGCCCTGCTGCAGGTGTCCTGGTGGCCCCTCCGGCCCTTGGCACAAGGACCCCAGCTCAGGGCCAGAGCTGCTTCACTGGGTCAGAAGGATGCCAGGGACCAGCTCAGCACTGCCATTCTGACAGTTTGGCAGCCACTGTCAGAATGGGTGCTACACTGAGGGCGCAGACTGCTACTCTCTGCTAGATTCAAACTTTCTGGACACCACAGGATTTTTTTTAGAAAAAGGATACAGGGTTTTCCCATTTTCCAGTTATTCTGGTTTGTTTCCATGATACAAAACTGCAATCCCAGAATGATTTGTTATTTCACATTGAATTTTATAGTGTCAGTGCACCACCTTAACTAATTGTCAGTGTTGTGTTTACACTTCCTTCTAGGTGTGATTCAGGGTTTCGGGGTACTGAATGTCATCCTGAAAATCCCCTTTCTTCAACCATCATGTCTGATTTTGAAAACCCAGATACCCTGAAGACAGAGTGGCAGGAAATTATTGGGGGAGAGATCGTCAAGCCTGAGGAAGGCTGTGGGGTCATCTCATCTGGCTCCTCACTCTACTTCAATAAGGTACTAAAGAGGGCTGGGAGACTGATAAAGGCACATACTGTAGGTTTCTGTGGAGCATAATGTGGCAAAGAAAAGGGAGGTGGCAGTAAGCTAGCTGCACACAATATTAGAAGTGCATTAAACAGCACAGCTGTGCTCTGCAGGTAAAGAACAAAGCAATCAAAAGAG
>NW_008246057.1:1864085-1935683 GCF_000691975.1 Corvus brachyrhynchos | reverse complement strand
GGGAAAGAAACGTGCACTCTGTACTCAAGAGACAGCAGCTGTAGTGAAAGGCAGTAAATTGCCAGAGTGCTGGGAAGTGTGTACGTTCACAATGTCTTACTTGTACATTTTCTTTTTTAAGACTCAGTTCTCATCATCCAGCAGCTCCCATTTGTTTCTTCTGTACTGTCCTGGGTAAGAGATGGGGAAAGGTTGGCTTTCCAGGGGGCAAGAAGCTTAATTTGAGGTCACAGGAACAAAACTAGTGAAAAAAAACGTCCTTTCAGGCTGTTAGAAAATGGTTCACCTGAAGGAGAATATTCTTTTGTATAACTTGCATACTTTGCAGACAAAAAATAATAGAACGGGAAAGAGATATAGGGAATTCTGATAATTAGTAGCAATTATAGCTAAAATAAAAAGAGATCTTTATGACCAGACGTAAGATTATGCATTGTAATCATAGATTTATTTTTGTATTGTTGCTCCTCACGTCTAGTCCTAAGATTTGTTTTGTTCTTAATTGAAAGGAAGAGTATAAATGCAGCTATGTGCTTCTCTTTTAAAGGTTTGATCAAACTGCCACTGCTGTCATGAGAGCCAGATTAGTCCCAGAAGAATAACCCAATATGCAATGCTGTGTAATTGTGCGTTGTTTACCTCATTACAAAAATCTAACCCATGAAATAATTTTCAGCATTCCTACATAGTCTCACATCCAGCTCCCCTGGAAATAGAGCTGTGCACTGAAAATTTCATAACAGACCAATCAGTATAACTAGCTAATTGTGATAATTGGATTTTTTTTATATAATTGTCTTCCCTGTTAGATGTTTTTCCTTCTGGCTTGGTTCCTTATGCCAAGTTTCTCAAAAGTAGTTTGCTAAATTAGAATTAACCTGCTATGATCTTTCTTCTGATTCCTGCTAAGGAGGAGTGAAAAACTCATTTAGAAATTCTTGGCTTCTTTCTATTGATCTCTAAGTGTTAGGTTATCACTCATTTCTTGAGTAGCAGCAGTCTGTGTGCTGTCAACAGAAGGTGGTTTATTTAATTTCTGTTTAGATCTTTCTCAAGGCGTCTAATGCTGGTAGGTAATAAAAAAATATTTTTATAATTGCCAAACAGTTCTGTATTGTTTTGGGGAACTCATATTCACATTTCTTTTCATTTGCTCAAACAGACACTTTTTATTTGAATGTCTAATGTTTGCTGCCATAATCAATTACTGCTGCCAGAATTAATGTTGGCTTTGTTCTGACAACCCTCTATCTTTTGTTTTACAACTCATTTTAATCAATTGCAGGTGTGTTCACAATTCAGAGCTCTTTCAATTAGCCCCTGCAATTCCTCTGAGGCTTTATGTCACTCATGCCCTTTCTCAATTAACCTGGTTCTGTTCTACCCCTTTGGCAGGCAGAGCTGCTGTGGGGTGTAGATATGGAAAACCCACCTTTAATGGTTTTAGAGCCAGAGCTTGGCCCACTGCAGGTCATTATGTTGGGTGCCCCCAGCCAGCCAGGACACACCTGCCCATGGGACAGCAAGGGTGTTTGCATCCTTATTACCCATTACTGACTTGATTTGATGGTGATAGTTTCAAATTCCAGTGGGTCTCCAAATGAAGCTGTGAAAGCAAACTACCCAGAGATTATCAGTGTCACCTTGGCCAGCATTAGCCACATGGGGCTGTGCCAGGAAGCTCAGGGCTGCATCCAAGGCTGACTTATCTCACTCTCAGGGCACCATCCAAGAGGGAATTCCAGTCTCAGCTGGGAATAAACAACCAAATAAACAAACAACAACAACAGGCACAATTTAAGACTGAAACAGTATGGCTGTATCCCGTATGAGCTTTTTGTGAGTCAAAGGATTCTTCACAGGTTTTACCGACCAAGCTTCAGACCCCCATGTATTCAGCTTCCAGAAATCAGTCTCACAGTGTGAGGTGGCCTATTTGGTAGGGTCTACAAATGAGCTCAGAACCCAGGCTGTTACACCAGCAAAGCAAAATGTTCTAAGAAAGAAAGCAATAGACATTTATCTATGCTGGGTTTACCCCCAGCTGTGTAGAAAGTAGAAAGAGGTGATGAATGGAATGGGATTTAAATTGATCTATCACCTTATTAAAAATCACAGATGATATTTTCAATCTCAGCTCATAAATCTTGTTACTTGTGTCCGGCTAGATCACATCACTTTGCCTATCTCAAGTTTTTTTTGAAATTTGTCATAAGGATCATGAACGTACAAGTGAGAGAGAAGAACATAAACATTACTTAAATTATACGAGTCATAGCTTAGCCCTGGTTTCCCTTTTTTATACTTTTTTATGCTTGGAGACGGACAGAAACACATGGTTATTTAAGGGAATTAGAAACAGTAGGCACGATGACAGTCCTGCTCCATTTTGGGGGGTGGTGCTAGATTCCAGCTACATTAATAAATGCAGAAATATGATCCCTGCATCCTCTCCCCAGCTGTACACAAATGGCTTTGCCCTACCTATAAAACCTTGTGGCAGCACGATGCTCTGCTGGGGCAGGGTTGTGCCAGATGCAGGGCATGCAGGTCACCTCTCTGGGAACACTGCTCTCATCCTGTGTCCTCCTTGTCACAGGCAGCTTCATATCCCATATCAGCATCTTGTAGGCTTGTTGATGTGCAAGTCCACAAGTTCAGCCTTAAGCACCAGGGCACAAAGGGAAGATGGGTATGGGATAATTTTGATTACAATAAAAGGCTCTTAAACCTTAAAGCTTTTTTCTAGATGAATATGCTCTGTCTTCCTTTGCCAACACACACAGAGCGACCACATTGACCTGCTAAACTCAAAAACATTATTGGAAAAGTTGTTTACGAAATCTTACAAGTCTATTTGTTTCTCTCAGCTATGCCTAGGTAAACTTGAAACCAAATCCACAGGTTTTAGTTGAGAGACTCCTGATTTACAATGCTTACTAGGAAAAGAGTATAGTTTTGTGTAGGAAAAAATCTTATCCAGCTGAAAATTCTACTCCCCGGTTCCTGTGTGGGAGATAGGCTTCAAGCAAGGTATTACAGGAGCTGATTTGAGGTGATTAGGTAACATCATACAGTGCAAGATTTGACCAGGGAAGTAAGACTAGAGAAATGGCCTTTTACTGCTCTATGCACTGTCAATAAAAAGCTGAATACTTAAAAATTTATCCCTGGTTGATTCAGGATATCCAGCACCTGCTCTTTGTCTTCTGAAAGTACTTGGGACCTTGAAGGAATGAGATGAAATAGTTATGTGGAAATTGTGCTTGGGAAAGTGAAGTTGCATTGTGTGTTGAAATCTAATAATAAAAATTCTTGTGGGACAAATCAGGGTGATGTAAAGGATGGCCAAGCAGAATAATTGAAAGACCAAAAAAGCGAGGTTGATACAAAAGTCAGTGTTGTGTAGTTTTGTGTGCAATATTCATCTGTGACAGACTTTAAATATGCCTATTCTTTGTGAAGGTGTCATAATTAAAATTATTATTGTCCCTCTGTTCTTTGTATTGTAGGCTGGAAAAAGACAGTTGGTAAGCTGGGATTTGGACACAACGTGGGTGGATTTTGTACAGTTTTACATCCAGATTGGAGGAGAGACTTCCTCGTGCAACAAACCTGACAGCAGAGAAGAAGGTGTGCTGCTGCAGTACAGCAATAACGGCGGGATCAACTGGCAACTACTAGCAGAAATGTATTTCTCTGACTTCAGCAAACCCAGGTAGAATTTTGGTCTAAAATAATTAATACATATGGCATCAGCTTTAAAAAAATCTATTTCTCAACTTATGAAATCATGAATAGTAATTTAAAGTTATAATGCTTAAAAGTCATCATTATATAGAAACTTTTTCTGGCTGGCATAGTAAACTCCTGTCACTAGGAATGAAAAATGTAATGAAAGTGGGCCTTAAAATCTGAAGTAAAATATAAAATTCCCTATCACCTCCTATGTGAAACATGCCTAAAATGCTAATATCTGCAAAAAAATAGCAAGCATATACAGAACTTACCCAAAAGAGGTGTAGAAATCTTCCATTTCCTCTGACTCTGGTTTCAGATCTAATGAACATGTATTAATGTCATATGAAGCAAAAGCTCCTTTAAATAAATATTTAAGGAGGAGAAGAAATCATGTTCAACCATTCAAATATGCTGTCAGATACCTTGTCAGTGAAAATTTAAATTTTATTTGTCTGCAGAGGTGCTAACATGATTTCTATTACCTGTAGTCCATGTCTTTCAACGTACAAATTATTTTGTCTTCTCATCTTGTCATTTTGCATTGCAATGAACAATGCTTTCAGAAGGACTTCTGTAACTTGGCAGGCTGTTCTTTTCTAGAGGTAATCTAGGCACTTGGAAGTATAAAACTCTTGAATTTTGAATAGAATAGAAAATAGAATAGAATAGAATAGAATAGAATAGAATAGAATAGAACAGAACAGAACAGAACTATTTCAGGTGGAAGGGATCTGCAACTGTGCTCAGCGTTACTCCATCTTAGGTGCAGAATCAACATTTCCACTTGTTAAATTTTATCTCATGAATCAATCCCCATGCTCCAATCTGTCAAGATTCCTCTGCAAGAACTCTTGATCCTCAAGAGAGCCAAAGCACCTCCCAGTTTGTATCATCAGCAAAAGGGTGGACTCAACTCCTGCATCCAGATTATTGATGGGTACCTTGAACAGGACTGCCCTAGGATTGAACGAGAGGAACACTGCTGGTGACCAGTCACCAGGCAGATGTGACCCCATTCACTACAACCCTTTGGATTCTGCCCTTCAGCCAGGCCTTCACCCAGCACATTGTGAACTCGCTCATCCCACAGGTGGACAACTTGTCCGTAAAGATGCTGTGTATCAAAAGCCTTGCTAAAATCCAGACAAACTACAGGTACCCCCTTTCCCTCAACTACTAGGTGAGTGCTTTAGTCTCTACTTGGTCAAAATTACAGGACACACCCAACAAAGAAGCTAAATTGTGAAAGCTTCATCACCAGACTATACAATGCATTTTTAGAGAAAACATTTGCCCTCCTGAGCATTGAAGAGTGATGGTCCTTACTGAACATAGCTATGCACATTTATTTTTCTATTACTTCAAATGTGGTCCAGATCTTATTTTCCAATTCATTATTCTTCAGTTATAAATCTAGGAATTCTCTGGAAAAGGACAATTCCTTCTCCTTTCTATGCCTAACTGGCAAGTGAAGCAGAGTCCATGGTACAAAAAAACATATGATATAAAGAAAGAGTTACAAAAGGATTGTATGTATAAATGCATATATGTAACGTGTCTGAAATAGGACTGGGCAAGTAACTAATTCTTATACTTTTTGACATAAGTATGATTAGGCTTGAAACTTGAACGTTTATTTAACATCATTTTTGTAAGGTGTTTTTTAAATTGAACATAAAGCAAACTGAGGAGACCTGAAGTTCTTTTACAAAGATCTGTATAGGAGGGCTGAAATATTTTTACCCAAAGAAAACTGCTACGTAATCTATTGCTTTGTACTAGAAGGATGCTTTTGTCTGCAAATAGGACCAATCACCAGAAGAGAATAAGAAATTAATTTTGCTAGCATATGTCACTATTACTTCCTGGCATCAGAGAAACATTAAGACTTGCTGAACATGGATCAGCTGAACAGTTTAATTCAAAGCTAGAGAGCTCAAATCAGTTCCTTATTGTGCTTGGCAATATAAGTAATAGAGCATAAAAACTAGACATTGTCTTAAAGAGTTTACATTCTCCACAGACAAGAAGGATGAAGAAGGCTTCTTGATATGTAGTGTATAATCTAGATATATGGAAAAATAGAATAACAGAATCACATAATCATTAAGAAAAGACCTCCAAGGTCATGAAATACAACCTTTGACCCAACATCACCATATCAAGTAAATTACAGCACTAACTGCCATATCCAGTTGTTTTTTGAACACTTCCAGGGATAGTGACTCCTCCAGCTCCCTGGGCAGCACGGGAAGCCCCAATGCCCAACCACCCTTTCAGTAGAGAAATTCTGCCTGTTGTCCAACCCGAACCTCCCCTGGCAGAGTTTGAGGCAATGTACTCATGTCGCTGGTTGCCTGGGAGAAGAGGCTGATCCCCGTCTTACTACAACCTCATTTCAGGCAGTTGTAGAGAGCAGTAAGGTCTCTGCTGAGCCTCCTTTTCTCCAGACTAAACAACCCCCAATTTCCTCAGCTGCACCTCATATGAATTACTCTCTTACACCCTTCCCCAGCTCCGCTGCCCTTCTCTGGACACGCAAATTACTGAGGACTTGTACGTGTAAGATAGATGCTGGCTTTCCTGCCTCTTTTCCCTGTTGAGTGATACCTTTCTCTACAGACGGTGTTCTCTGAAGTTCTGCTCAATTTCTCTTTCTCAGGTTTGTCTATCTGGAGCTGCCGGCTGCAGCCAAGACACCTTGCACCAGGTTTCGCTGGTGGCAGCCGGTGTTCTCAGGGGAAGGGTACGATCAGTGGGCCATCGACGACATCATCATTTTGTCAGAGAAGCAGAAGCACATCATTCCTGTTGTTAATCCCACCTTACCACAGGTAATAAGCAAGAGCAGGCTGTGGGCATCCCCACAAAACAGGAACTATCCTGTTAGGAGACTTGTTTGAATATAATTTTCATTGAAAATACTGGTTCTATTTAAAGAGCTGTAGTGTTTGCAGCTGCCTCTCTGTGTGGGAATAACCTGGGTCTTTTCACAGAATCATCAGACTCCTAATCTTTGTGACAGAGAATGTAATGATGTGTCTCCACAAAAAGTCAAGACTGAAATTTTGGAAATTATTTTTTTTTTTAATTACAGAAAATAAAAATTGCAAAATTTGAAAGTTCAATAATTTTGGGAATTATTCTGAAGCCACACTGCAAGGTGATAATACCTCTGGCTTTCATTTTCATTTCTAACAGAACTTTTATGAAAAGCCAGCATTTGATTACCCTATGAATCAGATGAGTGTGTGGTTAATGCTGGCCAATGAAGGGATGACCAAAAATGAAAGTTTCTGCTCTGCCACCCCCTCTGCCATGCTCTTCGGTAAATCAGATGGAGACCGGTTTGCAGTGACTCGAGATTTAACTCTGAAGCCTGGATACGTCTTGCAGTTCAAGGTATTCCTTAAACATAAATCTGTGCAAGAATATCAGTAAAACTGCCCTTAGCCAATACTTGCAAGATGCCACTGGGGCCACAGTTCAAACTAACTCATACAGCATAAAATGCCATCCTGCTTTCTGGAAGAATAGCCAAAACCTTGGTGCAGGAAAGCATTTTTACCCCTCTGGAGAAGTTTTAGAGCTTTTCGTTCTTCAGCACATTTCAGAAGTGGGCTGAAGTGACTGTCATTATACTCAAGTCAGCACTAGGAAGTGCTACTGCACTGTTGAGTGAAAAAGGATTTATCCCGTCTGGGGCTCTGAGCGTACAAAATCTCCAATGTGGTTTGGGTACATTTTTTGTATTTTAAACTATTTAAGGACTTACAAGCTGCTCTGTACTCCAGTGTGGGTTTTTCATATAATTTACTTTTGTTGTGTCAATGAATATAGGCTCCAATTAGCATTTTCTTCTTTAAAGAGCTTACAAAAATTTCAGTGGTCTGACAATACGTCAGAATATGGGCTCCAAAGAAAGTGTATTTGCTTTGACAAGCTCTTGTTTCTGAACCCTAATCAAAATTTTATTGAGTTTATAATGAAATCCCATTGGTGAATTCTGGAAGTTGGTTGCAATGCAATTTTAATGAGCTCCCCACAAATACATCGTCCTTACATAATTGGTGGATACAGACACTGAATAATTTACAAGTGGAATTATTAAAGAGATCAGATGTTTACAGGCAGCTTTTCAAATATAATTCCCACAGTTCTATAAATAGGAAAGTTCATTAGAAATACTGGGATTTGTAAAATAATCTAATTTCAACTAAAAGATATGCTAATAAAGTGCTATACAAACTGAGGGACTTCAGTACAATTTCCTTGTGAGTTTTATACTTTAAACTGTCTACAACCCAAGGATATCTCAATGTATAAATACCATTTAGCCTGGAAAAGATGCTTTTTGCCTCTTCACCACCTTCCTGTACTTCAGCAATTAAGTCTTCGTTCTCTAGGTTTGATGATCAACAGCAATTAAAAATTGTCTAGGTTAAAAAAAATCAATACTTAAAAATGTTTCATATACCTTCCA
Organism: Corvus brachyrhynchos; assembly: GCF_000691975.1. Lineage (NCBI taxonomy): Eukaryota > Metazoa > Chordata > Aves > Passeriformes > Corvidae > Corvus > Corvus brachyrhynchos. The sequence goes on along the minus strand of NW_008246057.1, from coordinate 1,927,459 downwards.
TCACTGAAACACTTGACAATGTAACATAACTATACAAAACGTAAGAATGTGTCACAGAACAGTGAGTTCTTCCTAATAAAGTCTATTATTTCAGGACTGAATTTCTACTTTTTTGGAAAGCTTTTCAGCCTGCACATAAATGTGTTAGTCCTATTTGCATGCTTTTGTGAGTGTGTGAAATTTCCATTTTAAATAGCAGACTGGAATAATTTTGCATTGATAAGCTCAAAGACAGTAATTTGTCAGAATTATTTCATTTTACATGAATGATTTTGTTTTACATTTTACATTCTACAGCTCAAGTAGAATTTCTACAATAAAATAGTGGAAACTAATATTTTTCTGATAGCTTGAAAAATGAAACTGAAATTTCAAATCAGCAGTTGATTTTGGTTGCATTCTCATTTCATGTTTTAATATGCATTTTTCTACTTAATCCAATCTTACTCTATTCTGGGGGCCCAAACTGCAGTGCCAACTTCCAGACATCATTCCTGCAAGGCCACTGACAAGGCTGTGTTAGGTCTAACCTGGGAGTCAGGCTGATCCTCTGGGCACACTGGGGCACACTGGGCTGCAGATGGGATGGATCCCAGAGGATACAGCTCTTTCCACTCCTGGGCATGCAGGTGCCTGCACAGTGTTTGCTGTTTGGGGCTTACTATGCACAGGGACCCTTGGACAGTTCTTTGCACCTTTTTGTCTGCTGAACTCAGCAATGAACCTTATTGAAGGGATAGTGGGAATATTTACTGAGAAATGTCATATAAATGTAAGAAACAGACTCCAAGCATCAGTCACTGTCTGCCAGCAGGGTTCAGTGCAAGTGCCCAGAACATTAAGCCTCCCAACACAAACAATCGAAGGTGGTTTGCAGCCAATAAATACTAATAACAGTGCAGGTTTTTCATATAATTTCTGACTCTCTGCTTTTTTGCAGCTGAACATTGGTTGCACCAACCAGTACAGCAGCTCTGCCCCTGTTCTGCTGCAGTACTCACACGATGCTGGGCTCTTCTGGTCGCTGGTGAAGGAGGGCTGCTACCCCACATCCCCGGGCACGAAGGGCTGCGAGGGGAGCTCCCGTGAGCTCAGCGAGCCCTCCGTGTACCACACCGGAGACTTTGAGGACTGGACAAGAATTACTATTGTTATCCCCAGGTCACTTGCAGCCAGGTACTGTGCATTGTAAACCACTGATGCCAGTGGGACCCATGGATTAGCTGATATAGCTGCTTCTAGAATGGTACATTAGAATAAAAGCAGTGTTAAAATACGGCAGATCTGGGAAAAATATACTGTGCTGCCCAAAGCAGCAAGAATTTTCCATTTTAAAGGTGTCAGATTGGTCTATAATAAATAATTAAATTACAAAGCAGTGAGAAACCCAGCACATTTTAATTTGACATCAATCCCTTCATTGCCTTTATCCATATCAGTTAGGTCAGAGGCACCAGCAAGAGAGTAATAAGTCACGTGAATTAAATAAGCCATTTGAACAGGATTAATTCCAGTTACCACTGGGCAAAGAAATCTTAGCAAGGTATTTGAGCTGATGCATAACGTGCTGTGTCACTGAAGGCAGCCGGGACAGCCAGAGGCAAAGGAGGGAAGAATGGTAGCTTGCAAGCACAACCTCAGCATAGGATTGATACAAATGAGAAAACATCAGATGGTGGAAGACACAAGTAAACCTTGAAATCAGGAGGCTTTTCTCCATCTTATCTGGTTTTGGCTGAAGTTTCTCGCTCCCCTTACTCTGTCTTACTCCAGCAGTAAAACACCCCAATCTGATTTGCTGGATGCACCAAGTGCTGCCAGCACAACCATCCCACCAGGCCCCTGGCCATGTCCCCCTGCCTCCTGCATCTTTCTTCCCAGGCAGCTTCTCTAGTGCTGCCTCTGGTTTTCTGACACATCGTCCTGCCACGGGCTCCACATCCTCAATCCCATTTGTGTGTGGCTTATTTTGTATCAGGGGAGCCAGTGCCTCTGCCGCAAGGACTTGAAATAGCAGTGTGTACCATAACAAGTTTGTCTTTTCTTCAGTAATTAGCCAATAAAGGCAGGTGCCAAATTGCACAGATCTGACACCAGCTGATTTGATTTACCCAAAACAAGCAGGGCAGAATCAATAGCAGCAATCTGTTTGGCATTATGTTCAGTAATGTGATCAGGAATAAGAAGCTCATGCTAATACATTAAAAATGTAAGTATTGTGACTGCAATGAGTGTCTTGGCATGTTGAGAACTGAGTTTGTTGTGGGTCGCTTAGGAAATCATGGTTCGTGGGTCAACCAGAGAGCATCCCATTTCATTATTTGGTACAGAGCATGAGCACGATGATCACCTACCTACCAAATCCCAGTGCACAGCAAAAAGGAAAGAGCAAAAGGATTATTACATTTTGGGCAGAGTAGCAAGGAGGATCTTAGTTAATCCATTATATTGGCAGTGAGATTTTAAATCTGTTCCCCTCTCTGTAGCGCCTGTAAAATTATTCAGCTAAAAGTTAAAGACTGGAAATTAATATCCAAAATATTTCTTCTTCAACAAGTCTCCTATCCAGTGGGTCAGAGTTGTGGGCAGAGTGGGAGCTTCAGACAAAGTTTACTAAAGAAGCCCTCCCAATGATTCATGAGGTCAAGAAAGGATCCCAGTGCTTTCTAAACTCCTTTTCAGAGAGGAGCCTGGGTGCAGCTGGATCCAATCTTAGCCCCAGACTTTGTTAATGGTTTAGGTCCAAAGGATTATACAGGTATAACTGAACCCCTACACAGCTTTGTTCTGCAGGCTAAGAATGGCAAACTAGATCTATTTATAGAAATATTTTTATTTATTATGGTAACAATTAGGCAAGAAGATCTTAATCAGAATTATTTGCTACACAGTATTGGAGTTATAGCAACTATTATAATGTAGTGCACTATGAAGCAACATTGAAGCAATTGTATTAAAGTAATTGTATTGAAGCTAGCAAAAACAATTATTAAGTAGAGATTGATGTTACTCACCCATACAATGATCATGGGCAAATTTCTTGCTCAGCCTTGAGGATTAACCTTGAGGGGCATCCCCACCCAAGGGAGGAATCTCCACCCACTCCAAGAAAGGGTATGTCAGAAGACCCTGCCATTAAAATTTGGGCTAGGCTTTTATAGTAGGAAGTGATTGACTGTCAATCATGTCTCTGGGCGAGCTGTGTCAGCTCAGCAGCCTTAGATAAATTATCAGTAATATCACTTGTTTGTTCCTTCATCCGTGTTTTACCAGGTCTACCACATCTCCACCTCACTATCAGGATGTTTAGCTTTGGGATTGATGGGTCAGACTGGTTTCAGCATGTAAGACATGTTCTTTGCCATTCCATTTAGAAAGTGGCTTTTTTTCTTGTAATCAACTAGCTTAAAGTTCTTTTACTCAAAAGTGTGCAATCCTGTAATAAACTCTGCACTGCTGCTACTACTGAGTTGCTTTCAAAAGTATTGTAAGAAATGGAGTTGAGGGATTTTAACATTTAATTAGCAGTTCAGGTTGAACTAAGTAGTAAAAAGCATCTTCAAAGTCACATCTAGTGATAAAACCATGTATTTGTTCTTTGCATCACACTGATGGATACGGGCCAGAGAAACAGAGGAAGTCAAAATGCAGCCAAAAGGTCTGGAAGAAATATCCTGAAGCAATGTAACACAAAATGTAGGATGACAGAAATACAGGCATCCTATTTGCAAGTGGCTAGTTTAGGAAAAGGTCCTTTTAATCTTAAGCAAGGAGTAGTAGCTGTTGAAGCTGGGAGTAGTAATACCATTGTTTTTTCTCTGCAGTAAGACTCGATTCCGCTGGATCCAGGAGAGCAGCTCCCACAAGAGCGTGCCTCCTTTCGGCTTGGACGGCGTCTACATCTCTGAGCCTTGCCCCAGCTACTGCAGCGGCCACGGGGACTGCATCTCAGGGGTCTGCTTCTGTGACCTGGGCTACACGGGTAAGACAACCCTCTTCAGGTGGGATTACAGCAAGCACTGGCTGAGTTAAAGCTGTAAATCTGGCCTCTTGTTTTCCTCTCCAATATTCTAGAAAAATACACGATGACATATATTGCGTGGGCTGCCAACAGGAATCTTTTTTGTTTTGTTAAATAAAATTCAGCGCAGGCAAAGCAGAGCAGCTGAAGGCAGCGGACACCGTTGATGTTTCTGGCAACCACAATCTTTGAACATCACCATCTGTATGAATGGGAAGGGACTAGAAATAAAAGAGAAAACAAAATAAAATATTATAAACTGAAAAGTCTGCTTAAAAGCCTTTGGATCGTCTTCAAAAAAATCGTTGCCATTTTTGAGTCCCCTGGCCATCAGATGGCACGGGACCAGGAGGGAACATATGTTCTGACAGGCCCTTCTGTGGAAAATTCTGCTCACTTGTGGTTTCAGGGGCTTTTATTCTGAAATAGAAAAAAACCCAAAATGCAAACCCTGTGAAAGAAAAATGATTGACACAACCAGTTGCACACTGCACTCTTTTCAACCCTCAACCAACAAAGCAGTAAGCTAACACCTTTTGTTCCATTTTTCTAAAATTAAATAAAAGGATAATATTTTTCTGCTTGCAAAAATAGTGCCTTATCAACATAAAGAGTGAGTATTTTTCAACTAGTGAAATAAGCCATCTTAGAGTTTAGAGGAAGAGAGCTTATTCTTGCTACAGAATTGTAAAGTGGCTTTAAAAAGGTACAACCCAGTCATCGGGACATTTTCTTAGAAAATCCTGGTGCTTTGTCACATACGGATGCAACTGAACCATGTGCCAGTGTACTGTATCTGACCCTTATTCTGTCCAGCAGTTTCACCAAAGGATCTCCCTCTTTTTTTTTCTTGAAGCATCACATGGAACCTGTGTGTCTAACGTGCCTAATCACAGTGAGATGTTCGACAGGTTTGAGAGGAAGCTAAGCCCTCTCTGGTACAAGATAACAGGAGGTCAGGTTGGGACAGGCTGTGGTGTGCTCAGCGATGGAAAATCCCTGTACTTCAATGGACCTGGCAAAAGGGAGGCAAGGACTGTTCCCCTGGACACCACAAATATCAGGTCAGTGCTCAGCGCTGCTGCTTACAGTTGCCTGTGTACTCAAGTTCTCTGTTCTGCCCTGCTGCAAGGGTGGATATGAGAAGGCAGGAAATGTTTTTTTCTGGTAATCATAACCTGTACGAGAACTCTACTTTTTTTGTTCATTCTGGTGTAATATTTCCTTTTTTTGAAAGAGAATACTTAGGTTAGAAACAGTGGAATAGCAGCATAAAATAACATAAAATATTAACTCTCTATCCTTCTGAGAAGATAGTTTGCATTGTATTCTAAGGCAGAAGACATGGCCTTGAGAATGCACAAAACCTAAGACTCTGCCTGAGAGTCTTAGCTGGAGAGAAAAGCTCCTTTTCCCCTGACTGTGTTGAATTGCAGGCATGACGATGGCATAGCAAGGAGCTGTTGTTTATTTGCCAGATGTTGTGAAATACTCCACTTGTCAGAAGTGTTAAGGAATGGAATGGGAATTGTTTCTGCGTAGCCAAGAGGCTAACAAGCCTTCACCTCTCTCCCTGCTGCTACTGAATCCTGCTCCATTGGTAGCAATTATCCTCTTCTCTCAAATTGCCTAGCTGATTAATGTAATTAGGATGAACAAAGGGCTGTTAATTCTAACCACTGTTTAGCTTGGAGTTTGCTGCTGCTTCGTCCAGTCTCATGAGAGATTAGGCACCTGAAACCTTGAGCACCCTACAATTTTGGCAGTTAGCTTAATAAAATATATTTCTCCTGACAAATACTGCTCTCAGAGTAAGTAATGCCATGATTTGCTCCATTACTGAATTTATGCAATCACTCAGCAAAGACTGGCCTGGTTGCTGTGATCACTCTCCAGCTCAGGCGAGCAGGGCTCTGTAGGGCAGTGTGGGGGCTGTGGGTTTGGGGACATCCTCAGCTGCTCCCTGGCACTGCACAGCACTGCACCACCTGCCTTTATTCTGTCCCTTGTGTGTCTGACAAATATGTGTCATAGTTACATAATTATGTAAATTAGTTATTAATTAAACTAATTAATTGTTTGACAAATATGCTTTGGACAAGTACATGTTTGCCCTGGAACTCTGGGAAGATGCAAGCACTTCTATTCCACTGTCTTCAAATCTTGTGTTATTAATCCTGGGAAGCATTATATTGGAAGTAGTCTAGACTACTTCATTAAAAGTCTACATTCAAAACAGTATTTTTGTGTTATTCCTTCTTTCATGGAGAAATATTTTTATAAAGAGAAGTATTTCCTTTAGTTTTAATATTACTTTGAATACCACTTTTTATCCCAGATATTCATATTTATAGCTTTCCATTTTTGTAAAGTTTGAACCATTTTAAAAGCCAAAAGAAGTTTCAAAATTCTGAGCAATGCTCTTTCTTGATATTTTTAATATACCACTGCTTCTCTTTTGCACAAGAATATGGTTATCTGGTGTCTTAAAACTGCCTCAGAAACATAAATGGCCAGAGAGACGCTTCGTAAGAGCAACTAAGATCTCTATTCTGACCACATGCTCACAATGTGACCTGCTCTCCTGCTGGAACTGATTGTTATGTCAAAATAAATCAGTACTTTATTTGTTTTGTAAGCATCACAGTGAGCAGATTAACTCCCTTGAACAGTTCAAGCTCGAAGCCACATCCCTGGGCTGTTTGCTAGACTGAACATAGTGGTCATCTCAAACCCAAATGGGACTAATGTGGACTTTTTGCTTTCTTCAGTGTGTGCTCAAAGGTAGTAGCCACCAGATGCTGCTTAACCAGAACATGGACTTAGATTACAGCAATTACCCCAGGCTGCTTTTGAGTTCAGAGGAGAGAACAGCTTCAAAAGGGCAACACAACTCATCCTGAAATAGCGGCTAGCAAAGGCCAGTGTTTTTTCTTCTGGAAACACGTATTTCTTTCTTTCATTAGTTGTAAGGCAGCCTGGGTTGGCCGTGTATAACTCAGATATTCAGCCTCAGACATCTTGCCCTGAACAGATGCATCCTACTTAAATGTTTGAGGCCATCTATAACATTAACTGGGTCTTTTTCTCTAGAAGCAAGGGCACACTAAGTTTGTGAGAGTGTGAAGGGTTAACTGAAAGGCCCATACGCTAAAAAGAAAATAATTCCTCAGCCTAGAAATTTTTTTCATTATTGGAGCTAAAATTAATGTCACTTGAAAGGGGAGATTAAAGGGAAGTACTTTTTCCGATTTTGGTATTACTTTTTGCATTCAATAATGCCTTGCATAGAATTCAGTTATCTTATTAGGGGTCATCTTAGCCCCTGCACAGTTCTCTTTTATTTTTGCAAGGTTTTTTTGGTTGGGAGGTTTTGGTGACTGAGTAAACAGCAGGAAAATATGCCTTGAAAGACATACTGTCAGATATGTGGATTGAGGGTTGTGAATAGGAAGGCTGAAACTCCTGCAGTAGATTTTTAAGCTGCTTATTTTTCAGGTTAATAGTGTTTTCCCAGACCTTTTGTTTTGTTAAATCATGCATGGAAAAGCCTGACTGAAAACTTGAAAAATATTGCAAGACACTAAATTTTTATTTTCATTCTGAATTCCTGCAGATCTACCTATGCATATTCCCTACCACCAGTTACAGCTTTTTGAATGTAAAATGTAAATTTGATGTAAGGAATGTACAGAATTTTTTTTCTTTTTTTGAAGTACAAAGACTCTTTTCTCTTTCACCCTTCTCTTCCTAGCAGAATGTGGTCCATGGGGGCTTGGTGTCCCTGGTTTGCTGTGCTCCAAAGGGGTTGAGATTTGCCAGCCTGAGGTGTGTGGTGCTGCCCAGGGGAGCGGCCCAACAGGGCACTGCCACACCCAGGTGTCACACTCAGGGCACTTCAAACTAAAGCTTGTCCCTGGGAGCCAATGACCATAAACAACCACTCAAATTTTAGTTTATACATTAAGTGATATCATAATCTTAGCTTTGTTTGTCCTATTGCCTCCTTATTCCTTTATATGATTGACTACACCCCAGATATTAGGAGAATGTCATGTAGCGCTAAGGGAGCTGTAAGTGTCAAAGTTATTTCACCCAGACGATTTTTTTTTTTGCTCTACACTTCAGAAATCCCCTGGAGTCTCTCCATCCCTTCTGTATTGCGTGGCCCAACACACCAAAGGCACAATTTCACCAGCAGTATTTCCATCCTTCTGACTGACAATGTAATTCATGGATGCATTTTGGTTGCTGATGAGCTCCTGCCTCCCACTTTGATGGCCTGTGAGACTCTTGACTATCTGTACAGTGGGAGCATTTGCACACAGTTCCTACCTGGCAGCTAGAAACAAACCATGGAATATATATATATTTTTTTGTTCCAAGTGGTGACATCTGGCTTGTTAGCTGACCTAGCTCCCATCTGCTTTACAGGCTCCATTGCTAATGATTGTGCAACCATCCCAGGGAGCTGTTCTAGGTCAGACACTTAGAGATCAGATGGGCTGATTCACCCCTCTGCAAAAAGGGTTTCTTGGTCTTTGGTTTTGCTTTTTAACGATCTTGACACTTGGCAAGAATAAAAGAATTTCATCACAGGACTGTAAATCTATTCACCTCTGAGGCTTCTGTGTAGAGTTTCATTGCCTGAATACTTCTCCAACAGCAGAGCTGCAGCAAACAAATAGAACTTACCTGGCTAAATGGTGTGTAGTACTGTGAGCCTGACTAGTCTTGAGCTATCTGTGGGGTTATCTTAGCAATGAGATTGATGAGGATATTCTGGCTTGTCCTAGACGCGATGGATATACAAAACATGTCAGACAGTAGATTTTGATAACAAAACTGGAACGTGGCTGGATTTAGAATCAGAATTATGATATTGTGTATGTAACGATGGATGAGGGAAATTGGAATCCTGTCTGCATTTTACTGGCTCTGGCTGTAGTCATGTAGCTTGTCTGTGATTTTACCAAAATTACTACAAATTAGGACCAAATCCTCTAAAGCAAAAAGAGTTATCCTTGTGGGAAATTATTTGAGTGGCAAAAATGCACCTCAATATTTATATTTTAAATAAAGAAGTTATCTACATGCAATAGAATTAATGAAGCCTGATTTTCTATCATCCTAATTTAAAAACTGGCCAGGAAGCAAGGAGGAGCATGCAAAAGCTCATCCTGGGGTTGTGAGTCCATGTTCTCCACTCTGCTCAGGTGCTGTTTTGGGTATGCAATGGAGACAACCTGTGAAGAATGTGCAGATTAGGGGGTGGTGGCATTCTCAGTCATCTCAATGCTCTTTACCTTAGTTATGACCCAGTAAGACTCAGATGGATGCCTGAGACATGCAGTGAAATTTGGTGAGTGAGCAGCAGGACATTAATTGAAATTAATTGTTGTTAAATTGCACAATAGTGTGTATCTAAGAGGAAATATAAACTACTCTAAAACCACAGAGTCACAATAATAAACACAAGCTCAGCAGGGATACTATGGCATGGCTGCAGATTGGGGGAAAAAAATTAACAGTATTTTGGAGCAGAACGATGGAATAATACTTAATTCAAATACAGCTAAACAGGGATGTTCCAGACTAATACAGAGTTCTGTCAATAAAACCAGAAATCCTGTCTCAAGGAGTTTTGTGGCATCAGAAGGATTGCAGGAAGTAGTTTTGTGAAAAATTGAAGACACGGAAAAATGTTCATGCAGAGACTCAGATGCAATGGTTGCCATGGTTTACAGTAGAAAGGGATAAGAGAAGGTAGGGAAGTTATAAAAGCACTGACTACAGGACAGGTTGCAAGAAAAGCAGACCAGGAACTTTTTTTCACCATTTCATGATGTGAGAACAAGAAAATATTCAATGAAATCATAATGTATAGGTTCAAAATCAAAGGGCCTACTTCACAAAATCTTCAGTGAACTCATTTCACTGAAAATTGTTTACATCAAGAATTTAAGGGTCTAAAAAGGATTGGTGGTTTAGGAGGATATAAAAATTTTATTACAAGTCTAATGCTGTATTTTAAAGCTTCACCTAATTTCCAGTTACAAGAGGCCAAGGTAAGATCTGATGTAAGAAACAGCTTTGCCTGCTTTGTAGATTTTGCACCTCTTGTGTGAGATGGAACTGCTAAATTCTGCTACTCACTGAAAACCACATTTATTAGGCACGGGATTAATAAACCACATCACTTTCTTCTGTCTTGGGTCCTTCACGATTTACCATGCTCACGTTTGATTTCTCTATGAATATTCCCTAATCAATAAGCCTGGAATAATGACCTAACTGAAAATGCCATTAGTTAAGAGGGGCAAATTATCCTGACTGATCTTGTGGTATCAGAAGATGATTACACTTCTTTTCTATCCTGTGTTTTTTTAAAAGGCTGGTTCAATTTTATGTACAACTTGGAAGCAAGACTGTTGGTAACTCCTGCAGTAGACCAAGAGCCAGGAATGAAGGTAAAGCCCCTTTTCTTTATAATAACCCTTTTTCATTTTGCATCTTCTGCAGTGTTTTTGCCTTTTGCTGCCTATACAAAATCAAAAAGATTTTTATTTTAACATAAATCAATTACCTCCTCAGTTTTCATAAATGTTGCAGAAAGCTATTTACTTTTGATTGATGTTATTATTTGTAATTAGTTACACCAAACATAATGGCGATCCATCTGTAGGAGTAACTGTTGAAGCTGTGATGGTCTAAGAAAGACAACATTCACAAGGCAAGGTGTAATGGCTTTTATTAGACTACTTGATAGTGTTGGAAAACAGGTAAATTTACAATTTACACAGGACTTTTCATTAGGTCTGAAATAAAAGGAATTAAATTCCAGTTCATGATAACTCCATTTTTGACCTGAAGAAGAGTTATGTGCCTGAAAACTTGCTCATCTTCTCAACTACACCAGTGGGTCTAATAAAAAATTGCCTTCCAAACCAAGCTCATGCATGATTTACCCAAAATGCAAAATTATAAAGCTGCAGCTGAAAATTTATTTAGTCTGAATAAATTCATCTCTCCCAGATATCTCCTTTTATTTGACCCACATGCTTAAAGTTACTGGGGTGGAGGACTGATGCTTGTGTTTGAGAAGGTTCAGCATTTTGGGAGCAGATTCCCATGTAAAGTGGTCTGGTTGCATGAAGACAGACCACTGATGTGATAGGTGAGAAGATTTAATTTTCCTCTCAGTATAAATCATTTAGTGTCAGTGGACTGTTTCCTTTGGCATTTACATTGATTCACTCAGTGAGGAAAGCTGTCATCTTGCAGCATGGATTACACCAAGGGTTTGATTTTCCTCTCATTTGCATCAGTATAAGACACAAGAAAATTCAATTATCTTTGAACATACTCCAATATAAAAGAGTTTTAAGAGAAGAAATATACACAGGGGCTTCTTTCTTGTATTATCCCCTTTGATGAGCTCTGCTGGGCTTCTGTTGTGTCCTAGTATTTGCCATACTGTGTGTAGGATACAAAGACTATCTTAAATTGTCTAAATATTATGATAATTAATTTCCAAGAATGCTGTGAGCTTGCATACATAGCAGGAACACTGTGATCCCAGCTATCAGAATTATAACTTAGTCTTCCACATGAACTGCAAGGATATCCAACATGAACTAAATACTGTGTAAAGAAAAATCACTTTATTCCTATCATTTCTGTGGTATGATCATTAGTTTCCCTGAGAGTGTAAAAAAATTGATCCTTTGAGTTCGATGAAGACAGTCAAGATCTCATGTGGCAACTGCTGACCCATGTAACATTTGCAGTAGGACTTTCTCCACAAAATGCTTCTGGACCAGGAGATGCCTAAAGGGTAGGGCAGATGTCAAAGGGCCTGTGCACAGGATGGGAGTTGGCAGTTCCTGAGTACAGGGTGAACTGCCACCTCTTTGCTCTGCACAGCCCACTAACTGCTTTTCTTAATTTTAAATACAGGGCTTGTTGTTCAATACACAAATGACAATGGGATCACCTGGAGTTTGCTGCGAGAGCTGGACTTCATGTCCTACCTGGAGCCCCAGGTTGTTTCCATAGACTTACCCCGCGAGGCCAAGACCCCTGCCACCGCCTTCCGCTGGTGGCAGCCACAACATGGTAAGCAAGGCCATCCTAAAAACTCATTCAGCAGCTTTGTGCAACCCACGTCAGTGCTACTCGGTATAGACATGTTGTGCAGAGACCTCAGCTCGTGAAAAACACGGTATTTTAAACAGTTGGGTGTTGTAAGAACATATTTGGGCTTTCCTGAGTCACACTATGGGGATGATTTTTTTTTTATAGCATCAAGCTGAAAAGTGGGCTTAAGAGTAAAATAGTTTAAGAGCTAAGTTTAAATCAAAGATGCTGTGATAACAGGGGGAGGGGAAAAGAATATAAAATAAAATAAAATAAAATAAAATAAAATCAGTAAGATTAGAGTTTTTACCTGAGTATAGAGTGACCTGGGATGCCAAATGGCTTACACTCTTTATCTCATTTTTTCTACCTGGTGGCTCCCATCTCACTATTTTAATATCTCCACACTCCAAAGCAGGACCCTCTCCTCCCACCATTTCTGGTGTCCCAGAGCCCAGCTCCCCTGCAAAACCACTCAACCACTTCCCACATCCTCAGCTGAAAGTAAAACCCTAGTGCTGACTGATTCCTACAGCCACTGTGAGAGTTCCCACCTCTCATGGGAGCACATTACCACTACTAAAAGTGTCCTGATTAAATGTCTTACCTTTGCACAAAGCAGCAGCTCCTGGATCTGCAAGAAATATAAGGCAATATTCAGAAATATAGCAAAGTACATTTCAACAGCAATTCCTTGGGGAGCAAAGCACATAGCTTACATTCAGGTAATTATGGTAAGCAGCTTCTTAGACATCATTTATCATTTTGATGGCCGATTGTATTCATACATTTTCTTGTATGTGCTGGACTTAATTGTCCTCACTCCGTAAGAGAATAGACAAGACAAGAGGGATGTGATTTAGTTAAGAAGACAGTTCCTTTAGTAAAAAGTGCTGAGCAACAACTGGAGCACCACAGACCATCATTCTGTGATGATCATTTGCATTGGTGAGTGGTGCAATGTCCAACCTATTGCTCCCTGTACTTGCCTTGTTGGCATCTGGATGACATCTGTCCCTGCTGAGGGTGATCACTCTTAAGACCACCTGATGGCAGCCCTGTGGCTTCCAGTAAAAGCAAAGTTTTATGACTGGAGGTTGAAATATCACCTTCCACACCAGCACATACAGGTGACAACCACTTCTCTCAAAGATGTTAGTTCCTTCATGGACTATCTTCTGTCTGCCATTCCTCAGCGCAGAGTGGCCCTATCAGCCATGACCCTCATGGTGGCAAGGCAAAACTCCTGGCACATTGCTGCAAGCTCCCAATTTATTGTAAAGGCTTTCCTTCCTCTCCTGTGAGGGCAGTAATCATGCAGTAAGATGTTCTTTTCAGCATGCCAGTAGAAAGGTGAATTGAAATGAAGGCTGTGGAAATGGGCTGGAGATGATGATGAAAGTGAAATGCCTGTAGGCTGGAGAGCAAGAGGAGAAAGATTTCTGGGAAGGAGAACAGCTGTTCTCTAGATATTATCTATATGCAGAGCCTTCAGCATTTTCCTTCATGTTCTATTCGCTTTCATACAAAAGCTATTTTGGGAATTAGACTGAGGCCTTTCCAATTCAGCTGTGGGGATTGGCAGGAAGGTTGTGACCCATAAAATGAAAATCTCCAATCTAGGGGCTCAGGGAGTGTCTCGTCCAAACAGAGGGAGAGCATATGATGGCAAAGGCACTGAAGCTAAAGAAATGAAGAGGGAAATACCTGTGTTTATCTGTAGTAGAAACATACTCTAGAGTCCAGGTGCATCCTTGAGCAATGTTTTAGTCTTGTTTAACAGCACTCAGTCTATGTGATTGAGCACTGCTCCCTGAGTGAACACAGCATATGAGCAGAAAAAACAACTTACAGGGACTCCACTAACCTGTCTGTTCTGGTTTTTGTAGGGAAGCATTCAGCTCAGTGGGCTTTGGATGATGTGCTTATAGGGATGAATGACAGCTCTCAGACCGGCTTCCAGGATAAATTTGATGGAACTGTGGATTTACAAGCAAGCTGGTACAGAATACAAGGAGGTCAAGTGGACATTGACTGCCTGTCTATGGATACAGCTCTGATGTTCAGTGAAAACATTGGTATGTGTCATCAAACTGCTACATTTTCTACGAGTCTATTCTATCAATTACACATAGATCAAGTTTTACAAGATGGGAGGTATAGACAAATCCAGGTATTTAGTAATCTGCAGGGAAGAGAAGGCTGGAAAAAGGTGAAGATAGAGGTAACAAATTTGAATGATATTACTGAAAGCATATGCTGAAGGTACACTTTGTTGTTGTTGTTTTTCTCTCTTTTCTTAGGAAAACCTCGTTATGCTGAGACTTGGGATTTCCACGTATCAGCCTCCACATTCTTGCAGTTTGAGCTGAGCATGGGTTGCAGCAAGCCATACAGCAATTCCCACAGTGTTCACCTGCAGTATTCCCTAAACAACGGGAGAGACTGGCACCTGGTGACAGAGGAGTGTGTCCCCCCAACAATTGGCTGTCAGCAGTACACCGAGAGCTCCATCTACACTTCAGAAAGATTCCAAAACTGGAAGAGAGTTACTGTCTACCTCCCACCCTCAACCAAGTGAGTGCTGCTCTTCTGTCTGTTTAGCATGACAAAGGTTTTGCTGATCTAATTTGATCAAACATCCCCCGGCTTGGGAATGTTCTGCATGTCTTTTAAATTTTTAAATGTGTGTTGTCACGCCACCAGAATTTTAAATTTCACTTCAAAATATTTCATTAGCTATAATGTGAACTGTAGGGAATTAAGGAAGTAACAACTTTGATGAGCAAATTCTCGAGTTTTGCCTATAATTTATGACAGTTAAAACAAGAATGCTAAACCAGCTTTTCTAACATTTATGCAATAGGAAGCAAGAATAAATACCCTGTCCCATCCTTTCCTGCAGTAGCGTTTTCTGTTATTGCACATAAGTTGTCATCCAACATTTAGGCGTGTCAGTCACAGCATTCAGTAAGTCAGAACACATGTCATTGGACGTGCCACCTCCACCCTTTTGACCAGGAGGAGAGTTCTGCTGACATCCTCAGGTTATCACATGGCTGTAAATGGATGTGGCAGATGTGCTGGCATCCATCTCACTAAAGAAAACCATGCTCTAGTTTAGGAATGACAGGGCATGATGACACTGCTTACCATTGTTCTGAGTAGTTCTGTAATTCTTCAGAGCACCCTACACATTACCTCTGTCCATTTCATCATCCAGAAAATGCAATGGTAAAAATGGAGATAGATTAAATGAACTGGGCCTGGGGTTCACATCTTGGTTTCTAATTCCACAGTTCATTCCAGAGGGCCATACATCATCTTCCAAAGAGGTTTTTTTTTCCAAAATACTTTCCTCATTTGAGGATAACAAGGGAATCAGCAGTGACAGCAGTGTGTATGCATCTGCATGTTTGTATATATATATTCATACATTTTTATATATATATATGAACATATATAACCATTGTTTTTCTCTTTACACAACACTTAACATAAATGAACTTTCATTACTTACTTTACTGAAGCAATTTTATTGTTTCCACTCTGCTAGCAACACATGGAGCTGTCAAATGCTAATGGAAGTACTAATTTCTGCTCTACCACTTTGCTGATCAGCAAGTGTCTCAGCAATGTTCTTTCTTGATTATCACTTTGAGCACCTTCCTTTAGAATATGGTGGAATTTTGCCTAAAAGACTAACCTGAGAAATTTAAACTTCCAGTTTCAACTAGAACATGAAGCTTTTTGAAATAAGGGGGCCATGCTTATTAATATGCTTGTCTTGTGACATCCGTGGGATTTTCTTTATTATTTAGCACTTTATGGAGCAGAATTTTGAATCCTGAAATACATTTCCTCTGTTTTTAATAGCTCTCCCAGAACACGGTTCAGATGGATTCAGTACAACTATGCTTCTGGAGTTGATTCTTGGGCTATAGATAATGTGGTCCTGGCTACAGGGTGCCCCTGGATGTGCTCAGGGCACGGCATCTGTGATTCAGGTCATTGCATGTGAGTAGAAAATGGCTTAAGCTGCTTCATGGAAAGGATGTGTTTTATCCAGGCCAGATGGATAATGCCTTTTCTTCCCAATGTGTTGCTAGGTGTGACAGAGGCTTTGGAGGTCCATACTGTGTCCCTGTCCTTCCTCTGCCATCTGTCCTGAAGGACGATTTCAATGGTAACTTGCATCCAGACCTTTGGCCTGAAGTCTACGGTGCTGAGAGGGGAAACCTGAATGGTGATACCGTCAAGTCTGGAACAGCTCTCATTTTCAAAGGGGTCAGAGATTGCTTACATTGAAAAAAATGAATGAAAACCAGTAGTTAAAAATAGAAAGTAAATTTTCTCTTGTTAGCTCCATATGCTTACATTGAAGTCTTTTGGCTAGAATTTGACATTTTCATTTTTCTTGTCTTTTCCTAAACATGCACCATGTTTTTTCACAGTTGTTTTTTTTATGAACGAATGAGTTTCATCTCTTTGTTGTGTATTACTTCCATTTGTGGTATAAACTCCTCCTTGACCACCAAAGGAAAGGAATGAAACTCTACATTGAGATTCTTGAAGTGAGCTATTTGGAAATATGGTACATATTGCAATCATCTTGAAGTCGCCTGATTGTCTTTTTAGTATTTTGAATAATACAAATTAGTCAGGGCTATAGTCTGTGTAATCAATGTTTATGTAGTTTGCCTGTATTTTACTCAATTCTATCCTTTTGATGCTTTCTAGCTCTTTAAAGACCTTTTTTTGTTGACTGCAGATTTCAAAAGGCCAGGAAATATATTTTCTGAATTTTTCAGTTCTTAACAAAATGCATAATAAAAAGACTTTTGTTCACAAGCATGCAAATTCTCAGCTCGCACAAGTCTTCATTTGACGCTGTGAACTCAGGTGCCCCCAAAAAGAGAAGTTAAATAATGTTTGGTGTATAAATCAATCCTTTAAATATTTATTTGCAAAACCTTAACTCCAGGTCAACCTCTTTAGATTATTTAAATCCCAAATCACAAGATGTGAGTTGTCTAAAATTTGCATTGCTTGTTCCCCTGGGGGAATGGATCTGAGAAAGAGGGAAGCTCTGAGAGGAGGTTTGTCAAACCTGTGCAGAACAGGGACTGGCTCTGGCCCAAGGACCCACAAGAGCAAGCTCATCTGTAGAGACGGACAGGGACTCAGGGGTCCCTATGGGTTTTCCTGTCTGCTCCCTTTCCTTACCAGTCAACAGGTTGCCCCAGAAGAGGACATTTGTACAAAATTTATTTTGAGCTACAAAAAAGAACTCCTAGAGAGGACTGTACGTGCCTGGAAATTAGGGTGCTTGGCCACTGGACAGTTTGCACAAAAAATGAGTGTAGTAGCTTGGACTCAATGTCTAGACTGGTGTTTGCAGATCCAATCACAGCCCAGCAGTTCAGAGCACAAACTCGGTGAGCTGTGTCTGTACCTGTTCATGTTGCTGTGCCTCTGCCAGATCTTGGCTCCCTTTGCCAAGGCTGTCACTGTCCCCATCTTCTGCCTGGGAAAAGGTGTGGTACAGAGAACTTCCTCTCTTGCTGCCACCAGCAGTCAGTAGCAGACAATATCCAGGTAACAATAAGCTACAGAATATCTTCGATAATGGGAAGGGAACTGCTATTCATATTTTATATTCTGTGTTTGCAGGAAGGACTGAGAATGCTTGTGTCAAGAGATCTAGACTGCACTAATACAGTGTACATCCAGTTTTCATTTAAATTTATTGCCAAAGGTAAGATCACTGTTGATTTACTATCACTTCTCTAGCTTTATTAGTACATAGTAGCAAACAGAAAAGAATACAGATTTATATTTTCTACTTCAGTGTATAGTAGGGATCAACAGTTTATGGTAGATTATATGGGAATTTGTTTGAAATTTTGCATCATCCCTACCTTGCTCCCAGCCTACACAGCTGTCTGTGCAATTCCTAAGGAAAAAGTGAACTGTAGTGACATCAAAAATAGCATAGCTAGTAAAGTCTTTGAGCAGAAGAGAAACAAAACAGCTCAAGATTTTTTAGAGATTTTCCACTATGTTGAGAAAAAATTAATTTATCTGGGGTTTTTATGACATAAAATGGTGCCTACAGGAAATTACTTAAGGGACTGATAGGAAACTACAGTGTTTTTCATTTTTCAAGCTTCAGTCCACTGCATTAAAATCTCTTACCATATGACTGCCTAATAGGTATCTTAGAGATAACTGAAACTCCATAATTCTATTTAATTGATATGAAGAATAGTCAGACTTTGCAAGACAAGTTTATGTGTCGGTGTAAATAACTTGTGACAGTTCCTCAGTACAAGGACTTTCATGCCAATGATTCAGTCTTAGCCTGCTCCAAGGCCCTGCCATCCTTGGCCTTAAAAATTAATTATATCCAGGTCTGAAGTGACATGATGGAGAACCACTAACCTGCTTGAAGGTTTGAGTTACTCCCATGCAATTTCAGAAGGTTTTCCCAGCACTGCTGATAGAATTGGCACTTCCAGGCTGAAATCTGAATGCTGAAACACTCCTCTCCCTTTGGTGTAAAGAGGATAGCTATAGCTTCTATGGTAAGCTCAGTGCTCTGGGACTGGACCCTAACTGACTCAACATTTGCCAACAGCTTGAAAATAGTTTTGAACCCCCTCTTTCTTCCTAAATAAGTATCTTAGACAAATCTCTGTATGGACAAGTGAAAATACAGCTCTTTGTGAATTATTATTGATTTTCTTTAATGGGCATTTAACCATATATATTGTGCTATTTATTACTGGGTTTGGTACTTTATCAAAAAGAGACAAAACAGTAACAGCCAAAAACACAATATGCCCCAAAATTATAACATGCCAAATATTTCATATTTATAAGGAAACTCTTCGTGAATACTTCTTTTACAAAACTATGCCTGGTAATGTCTCTTCATATGATCACTGAAAAAATATTAAAAAATACAGTGAGTAAAAACATTGTTCTTAAGGCAGGAATAGCCAAAGGCTCAAGCCTGGATTTTGCAGCTTGATCCACAAGGAGTAAGACCATGAAACTCCAGGAGAAATTGTTCCTTACTAAGTCTACATGACTTGTTAGCCCTACTCCTGGATCCAGGACTTAGTCCCAACAAATTCCTTAATGTTGAATACAAATTAATATAGCTGGGCACATCTCGGCCGTGAGTGTTAAAAGCAGTTTGTTGTGTACTGTTAATTGCCACAGATAAGCTGAAATCAGCTCCTGACTGCAAACAGCTCTTCCCTGCTCCATTCCGTGGTGGTGGAATACTTGCACTGGAGCTGAGGGGCGCAGGAATGTGTGCATCAGTCACTTTGGTTTCAGCAAGTGTGGTTAATTTAAGAACAGAACAAGGGAGAAGCTTGCACAGTGAGTAAGGGATGAAGAAACTGTCCCTTAGTCCTTTTCTTCTGCTGGTTCCTGACTGGGTTTTTGGGGATATGCTATCACTGTGCCACACTATGAAGGGAGCAGAGAGTATAAATCTGTCTGAGTGAGACCTCAGTTCAGAGATACCTTGGACACTGGTATTCATGGACAGCACTGACCAAATACATGCTGAGGGCTGAGCTTGTGAACGGTAACCAGCATCAAGTGTGAGTGCTGGGTTCTAATTAGCATGTGTTAATAGTTAGGGCTATAAAGAGCTTTTGTTTTTCTACTCTTTAAAGCTCAAAGTAAAAAAAATAGGAGGAGCTGGTAGTTAGAAAATGCAAATTTTACTGTCAGTTCTGCTGACTTTTAGGCCCAGCTCAAAGCACAGAATATTGCTTTGCTGTTGTTAAAACATGCTGATAAAGATCCTCAGTGCTTTCCATCAATTATGTTATTTCTGGGCATAAATATTCTCATCCCAGTGTCTGCAGTGAGAGCCATAGACTATACATCTCTGAGGATAGGGACTGTGTCTTTATCTGTGGGTGCTACCAATGGTAATGATAATATCTGGTACCTGGACAAAACAAGCAAATAAATGTTGCATTACTGGAATATGTCTGTAGTAGAAGGAGCAGGTTTGTTCTAATCTAAAAAAGTGTAACACTGAGATAGCTTCTCATCTAAGTAATTATCTGTGATCATATGTAGAATGAACAGTAATGCACATTTAGGCCCTATTTCATTTGCATTTTGCAGACAGACAAGCAAGGGAAAGCACAGGAAGATGTATGTGTACAATAGGTGCATAACATCTCAACAGCTTAAGTTGTTGTTAAAGGAAGCCCATACTTTGTAATAGATGTCAGAGCAACATAATTTTATTTCTAATTGAAGAGGCATTTTTGAACTTACTGGATTTTAATGAACATAAATCCATGTCCTTTCTTCTCCAGGCACACCCGAGAGGTCTCATTCCATCCTGCTGCAATACTCTGTCAATGGTGGCATCACTTGGCACCTGATAGATGAGTTTTACTTCACCCAGACTACAGATGTCCTCTTTATCAACGTTCCACTGCCCTATGCAGCCCAAAGCAACACAACGCGGTTCAGGCTCTGGCAACCTTACAACAATGGTAAGGAAGAGACACCTCTGGGAATCCAGGTCCATTCTTGCACAGCTCAGTATCTCTAAGAGAGTAGATTTTTTGAACTGAACAATTACAGAGACTTTTAAATCATGGGGGGTTTGTGTTTGAACTCCTTCAATTAGAATTACTGCAGGATTATGTTTACTGTTCTTATAAAGCAGTTGAATGACTTAAAGTGAAGTACCTTCACCTGATATCCCTGGATTGTGTGCAGAAAACCATCAGCTTGGGCCCTGGAGGGAGTGGGAGATCAAGCAACATCAATAAAGTTAGCTTCACTCAGGTTCTTCTCATTATTTTTAATGGACCTGATTCTCACTTACACTGAGGCCCCATTAGGATGCTCCAATTATACAAAAGTGTCCCAAGTGTAAATGGGAACTGGGTCTACCTTACTCAGAATTAACTAGGCATTAAAAACCCATTTAGAAAGAGTATGTAGTGAGCAGTTAATCTTTTGATTAAATTGTAAAGGACTGGAAAACCACAAGAGGAACACAGCTCATTCCTCCTGATTACAGGAGATGTGCCAGCTGAAGGAAGCTCTCCTCTGCTCTCAGTTACTGTGAGCACATTTCCTAGCAAAAACTGACACTAACAGCTCTAAAGAATTCCAGCAATCATTTAGACATGGCAATTCAGTAACAGTTTATTCCAGGTAGGCAAATTCTTAGCACAACCTTAACAAAAAAAACCAACCAAATTCAAATCTGGTCCTGACAATCCAGTTTCAGTTCATTCTTCTGACGTGTCCTGCCAAAATCAATTACATAAACTTTTCTCTGATCAACTCCAACACTTTAAGATAAGTGAAAAAATGTTACACATAATATCTGTCAATTTAATCTTTCCTCTTCAGTTTGAGAATACCAATTTTCTGATGTATATGAATACATAATCCATTGGAGAGAACGAGTTTCAGAGCTTCCATCTCTATGGAAGAACTCCTCCCAGGCAAATACAAGCTGCTGAGTACAAGGACATAGAATGAAATTGCACTTTCAGGCTGCTTGGACTCTGTAGCAGCTGCTCATTTAGATGATTCTTAATTGAATAAAACAATGACAGAATTTCAAAGTAAATGTGATTTAAATAGAAGATAATTGTTCAACAGCCATTGCTTTCCACTCTTAGTTTTGCTGTGACTTCTATAAATTTAAGGGAATAAAAGTTAATTCCATAGGGTCAGGCTGCAGAGCAGTATGGGGACTATTTTCATGGGAAGTGAAAATAGTGAACCCACACTTTTAGCATCTTCTTCACATAATCTGTAAATACTGGCTGCTGTAATGCTCTCTAATAATAATAGTATTAGGTCTTAGTAGGAATATTTCCATTTTCTTTGTAGGCAAAAAAGAAGAAATCTGGATTATTGATGACTTCATTATTGATGGAAATAACCTGAAGAATCCCATTATCCTTTTGGATACCTTTGACTTTGGTCCTAAAGAAGACAACTGGTTTTTCTATCCTGGTGGAAACATTGGGCTTTATTGCCCATATTCATCTAAAAGAGCTCCGTAAGATTCTCTCAGCAATGCAGTAGAAAGAAGTGACTTTGTAAACAGAGTCTAAACACTCCTTTCCTTTATTTACAGGGAAGAAGATTCAGCTATGGTATTTGTTTCAAATGAAGTTGGAGAGCACTCCATTACCACAAGGGACCTGAGTGTAAATGAAAATACTATCATACAATTTGAGGTACTTGTCCTCAGAAAGTTTTTGCCTTTTTCTTCATGTCCTTCCACGTTCTGCTCTGGCATATTTGCCTAGCTGTTCTGATTGCCAAGTAGAGACTCTAATTGATTTGACATGACTCTCCCTCATGTGAATGTGTCATGATGCTTTTAATGCACAGATAAGGGAAATTTCTGCCTCAAAGTCTTCTACTTTCTTACCTAAATTACTACTTTGTTCATGCCTATACACTTGCACTAATAGTATTAAAGTCCATGTCCTGTGCATTGGAGAGTCACCACTGGCAGGAAAGAGGACGAGCAAAATATAATGAGGGGGCCAAATGGCCACTTCACAGCCTGCTCCAGGTAAGAGTGCAGCATTTTCACAGGCTGACCAGTGGAGAGCTACTTCACCTGTGACAGTAGAAAATAATTTTTTTCTGCCTGCTGGCTGAACTGCACTGTGGTACTATCTCAGAGAGACAAGTTTCTGCTTTCCTTTTTCTTCTGCCCACATCATAGATGCTCTAGATGAGGCTGGTTTTTGGCTATCATGGCCTGAAGTCGTCCCATCTTAAGGAGTTAACAAAAGCTCATGAATAAGGAGCATATTTTTGTGTTTCTCATATAGTCAGTGGAAACAGGTACCCCAGTGACAACACAGAGTCTAAACTAAACTCTCTGATTTATCCTAGAATATAAACTCTGCATTGGCTAGGGCAGCTATAGTTAGCAGTAACTAGTTAGCCCAGTATTTTTTAGTTTAGAGAGGTCATTGTATTGTCAGTAAGAAACTGGAAAAGAATCTAGCATGTAAATTGCCATACCATGGTTCCAGACTGCTTTTAACAACAATGTAGCATGTTGTGGCATTAATATGAGGTACATAATAATCAGCAAATGATACAAGTTTATAAAAATTACTAGAATGATACTAAGGGTTTTCCAAGAAAATTAGGTTTAGTTGTGTACTCATGCACACTTCAATTTGTCATGCAACTAATTCATAAATTATTGAATGTAAACCATTTTCTGTTTTAAAATATAGATTACAGCCTGTACAACAAAAATGTTTGAGGTCACTTTAAGATATTCATAAGCCTTCAGAGCATTAACTCAAAATCTACATGTTTACTTCCATATGTGGTAAGAACATCATTTTCAGCTCACTTTTTAAGAACATTAGTGTAAATGAAGGAGTTATGCATAATGCAGTAGAGTTTCTCTCTGTGTCTCAAGAGTCAAAACCTATATTGGGTCAAGCATCTATCTAAGCTTCCAGATGAGTAGACAACCCTTCTAGTCAAATGTAGGTTGATGGGACTCATGTGCACTGAAGAGTGATGAAGGAAACTCAATGTAGGATACTTTCAACATTCATGCACATTTCTAAGTAATGTGTTTTAGAAATAGTTTTTTTTAACAGAACAGCATGATAGAAAGACACTTCTTTTTGCTACAAAGACATAGGAATATCAAAATATTACATAGTTCTAATACAGGCCTTATGTTTCATCAGCAATGACTTTTTATTTGTTGCACGGTAAGTACAGTACATCTTATTTTATAAGAGTCATTCTGTGAAGGAAATAATTCTTTTACAAAAGCAATTTGAAATTATAAGAACATCTACATATCAGTGTAAAAGAAAAGCAGACTAATCTGCACTGGTTGTATGCAGAAAATGCATCTTAAGAGGTCTCAGATTCTCTATTAAACATTTTGTATTTTTTCAGTAGTAGAACTAGTTTCATTTAAGTTTTCTGCCTTTTCTACTGTTCTTTTTATCAGGAATCTTGTAAGCACACCCTGAGAAGCCTGACACTGACAAACTAAGTTTTGGTGATGTTGAATCTAAATCCAATCCAGCTGTGATGCTCTAGGGCTTTGCCATTATACATGGACGAATAGGTAGTGAGTGTGAAAGCTGAACATATTGAGCTGATAAGCTTCCTTTTTTAAAATGTAACATAAAAGAGGACCATAGTGTAGCTCAGCATTAACCAAAAGTTAGTGTTTGCACTTTTTGTTTGTATATTTCTGCTTTTAATAATGCAGATTTTTTGATGCTGTGGTTACTTCAGTACCTGCCAGAGGACTGCAAGAGCTGGTGCATTTTCTCCAGCAATGTTAGCAGCTCTACTTTGGGATTTGACCAATTAACTTGACAGTTTTCTCTAGCTAGAAGTTGTTGGGGATTTCTTATCATGTTCATGTTATCATAAGCCGTAGTGTGATATACTCATGGACAGGAGGGCAACATGCAAGAGTTCCTGTTCATGTGTGTCCTGAGTGCATCATCCCTGTTGTTAAATAGGTTCCCAAGTCACCATTTTCCTGGACTAAATAAATACAGTACCAAATGGGGGAGGCTGACTAAGGTGAAGAATGGCTGGGGGTCCCACAGCCTGCCCTGTGTCACCTTCTGTGTTTGATGCCTTGGTCCCCAGATCAATATTGGCTGCACCACAGACAGCTCCTCTGCTGACCCAGTGAAGCTGGAGTTCTCACGAGACCTGGGGGCCACCTGGCACCTGCTGCTCCCCTTGTGCTACAGCAGCAGCAGCCACCTCAGCTCCCTCTGCTCCACTGAGCATCACCCAAGCAGCACTTACTACGCAGGCACTACCCAGGGCTGGAGAAGAGAGGTCATTCACTTTGGAAAACTGCACCTCTGTGGGTAAGTGTCCAGCTTCTGTTCCTGCCCAGCTGCTTGTTGCTTTGCTTTTATTTCTGTTTTTCACCCAAAATTTCATTCCAGCACAAGAGTGGTACATAAGGATTGCAGCACTAGAGCAGACCGGAGGACCGATTTTTCCTCTGCTTTTTGCCCTGAATGTTAGCTACTGTTCAGGTGATTCCCCAAATCATATTGTGCCTAATGCTGATGTAGAATAACCACAGGCAATTTCCTATTACCTATATATTTAATTAGTGACAGTTTAATAGAAGAGAGTTGCTTGGTGAAATTAATGCAAAACTGACTGTTCATAGAGTGCTTCGAGTGTTCTTCACAGAACTGCATCAGCCATTTAAATTCACTGATGATATTTTTGCATGAAATTTGAGCTTCATTAGAAAATGCAGTAAAATGTGAGCTAGTATAAGCTTGATTCTACTTCAGTATGAGGAAATGGTCTCATTTAAATACAGACTCAGCTATATTAGTAATATTCTAAGAAATAACTGCTTCAGTCACTAGAAACTTAGAGAAACAAATCAAGTAGGATGAAAACACAGCATAGAATAAGAGTATGTGGTAGCAGGTACAGTAATATGTAACTTTTCAAAGTAAAAACACTACTGTTTACTTTTTCAGGAATAGCTATCATCTAGCATCAACTCACTTTATGTAAAAGATCACACCATTAATGATTAAACTGTAGCATGTATGAATGAAAATGAGCTGTGTAACTATGAGACTTTGTGAGTCTATGCAGCTATGGCACTGAGTACTTATGAAACTACTGCAGTCAGTGGGTCCTCCACTAAATAAATGACGCCCATGTGTGCCTCTGAAAGTATGAAAAGACCTTTCTAAGAAATAGGACTCAAGTTTGGAAAGACTGGATGTTTAAAATTTAAACATTTTCTTAAATTATTGAACTTGAGTTTTCTGGTTTATGACAGTTAACATTTCAAGCACATAACAGGTATCCATCTCTTTCACCAGCTCACTTGTGCTTCCTGGTTTTGTGCAAAAGCATTATTTTACCCTTTACCTAACCATGCATCCCTCCAAATGAAAATTTTGACTGTGCAGTCTCCTAACTCATTTAAACCTTCCAGGATTTTGATTTAGTCCTCTGTTCCTGAGTGCTTCCATCCTGTTTTTCTACCTTCCTTCCTATTCCTTCACCAACACACCAGGCCAGGAGCCCATTGATAGCAGCCAGACAAGCCCAGCAATGCAGAGTAGCTTATATGGGACATTCAGTGCATTAGATCCTTGGGCCAGAAGGCTGAAGGGGGGATTTCTCCACCAGAATCCACTGGAAGAACAAGAAAAATTTCCAAGCCTGTCTACTCATGTAATTCTAAAACAATCCCCCAGCCTTTTCATCCCCAAAGTGTCAAGTGGTTATATTTAACTGAGAGTAAAGACTTTTGAAGTTATTTCCACTACATATGTAATTTTGGAAATGAATAGATGTTATCAACAGACTGCTGTAAGTAATGGTTAGTATTCCAGTTACATCCTGAAGGTAAGGTCCAGGGCTTGTTGAGCCAGATAAGAAACCCCAAAAGAACTTTAGCAAGACCAGTGGTTCACTCTCTGCTTCAGACATGAGTCGTGCTTCACCCTCACCAGGAGCAACCCTGACAGGAGGAGCTGATACAAATCAGGAAGAAAAATCCAGCATGTGGGGCAAAGGTCTATTCTCAAGAGGAGCTTGTAACACCTCCAGCCTCACACTTGTGTCCTTCACCTCAGGGCACGCTACGTGCAGGAACTCATGCCTTCTGATCAACAAATCAATATGATTACACAGAAGCATCTTATTGTTTAAAATACCCCCATGTTCACACATCTCTCAACTTTGACATAATACCTTACTTACACTACTTACACATACACATATCACTCGACTTAGACATTTTCTTACTTACACTTTTTACAGCTTCTACATAACACAGTACTTATGCATTCTACCTACTTATGCATTCTACTCTACTTATGCATTTTACAACTTTTTTTCAAAGTTTTTCAGCTTCTTCTCTCCCAATTCTTTTCCAATTTAGCACAGTTTACCTTTCAGCTCTTGATGAATTCCTGATGGCTCTAACAGGTGGGGCACCTGATCCAGGAAAGCAGCATCGAGATGATGACAGCAACAAAACCCATCCAGTGATTAGCAGCCAAGTTAGTCCAGGAAAGCCAAACAACAAGCCAGTAAAGGCCAGAGACCAAATATAAACCTATCCCACCTCTCCCCTCAACCCTTCAGACTGGAGCTTAACAACCCTCTTGGGGCTGATGTGCTGCAGCTGAAGGTGGAAAGGCCAGGTGAAGCCAGTGAGGGTAATTCCAGCC
The DNA here is from genome assembly GCF_000691975.1 of Corvus brachyrhynchos. NCBI lineage: Eukaryota > Metazoa > Chordata > Aves > Passeriformes > Corvidae > Corvus > Corvus brachyrhynchos. The sequence goes on along the minus strand of NW_008246057.1, from coordinate 1,900,030 downwards.
TGATCCCACTCTGAGGGCTCTGGTAAAAATAACTAAAGATGGTTTGGCTGGGGCATACTATCAAGGTTCAAATACTTTACAGCAGCTACAGTCGATGATTTTGACTTCCAGCAGAACTCTGGTTCTTGGGCGTCTTTCTCATAACACTGAGTAGTGTCCCCACTCACTAATTATCAGTTGTCACCTAAATCTCCTCATAAATATTTCTTTTTAGAAAATCAAGGAAAAAAAATTGTCAGCTACAATTACCTGTGGAATTGATTCACCTGCTGAATTTAGATATCTTTAACAAGACACATTAAACACGCAAGGCAATTAAGTGCTTTTCCCTTCTCAATCTTCTCATTTCCTTCCTCCCTTAAAACGTTTTCTCAGCTGGGAATAAAATTAGTCTCTCAAGTGTTTTCCTCATTTCAATTCGTTTTCCCTCCTTCCCCAGTTGTTCCTTTCCATATGCAGCATTGATGCAAGTAGCACTTAGGAGATGAATTAAAAATGACAGGACAGCACCCAAAGGAGAATATAGTTTAAATTAACAACTTGCAATATCAGCCTGGTTTAAGATTAAGCTGCCCAAAAGCAAGCTGGATACCTGGTGACATGACAGATCACATTTTCTTTCTGTGTAATTGAGGGTGAGATTCCACCCCTATCAGGTGGTCTCTCTGGGGGCAGGATGGAAGCATGAAGTAGGATCTCACTCTCCAGGAGAGGGTGAAAGTGGCCTGGTCTGACCCACTGTACCCCAAAGCAGAAGAGAATCCACCAGACTATGGCCATTCATCTTCTTCATGAATGATGGAGATAAGAACAGCTGGATTTTAAATCTTGAAAAATTATGTCTGTCACTTGGTTTTGGGATTACAACTAATGAATAATGTTATTTTTATTTCTGTCAGTACTTGGGTTGATTGTCAACATAAAGATGCATGAGGTACTGAAGGAATTAGATCTAGCAGTCAGTTTCTAGAATTAATCTATTTATCAAGCCAGTTCCCACAGAAAGAATAATACATACGTGCATATAATGGTATATGTATGGAATACAAAAAAGATGGAACTATTATTTAAAATAGGTACTTTTTATGCCATTTTCAGGTTGGCGAGGTTCCGGTGGTACCAAGGATTCTACCCTGCTGGATCCCAGCCTGTGACTTGGGCCATTGACAATGTGTACATTGGCCCCCAGTGCGAGGAGATGTGCAACGGGCACGGCAGCTGTGTCAATGGCACCAAGTGCATCTGCGACCCCGGCTACTCCGGGCCAACCTGCAAAATAAGCACCAAGAACTCCGACTTCCTTAAGGATGACTTTGAAGGTATCCCTTTTGGGAGGGGGATCTGAATACTGCCTGTCCATCTTAGTGGAACCTAGGGTTCAAGGGATTAAACAGCAAAGCCTTCCTCACCCCTGCATGCTCCTGATTAGAATTTACACCTGGGGGGTATTCCCACGAACCAAGTAATTCAGATGCCATCTGCAAGCATGGTTTGTGAATGTCTGATGCACTGTTAATGCTGGAATACAAAATCTTCATTGAAACAGAACTCCCTGAAACTCTACAGGTAGAAAATAATTTTAGAAGAAAACTGTTTTGATGGTAGTTTGACTTTAGCAGAGACAGAGCATTTGCACATGAGGCAAATAGTGGAGTGTCGTTTCTCACTACTAGGGAAATCTGACTGGCCTTACTACAGCAATCACAGTTTCAGAGCAGACCATGTGTCTCAGCAGTGGGAGCCAGTGCTCAGCAGCCTGAGCAGACCCCAAGAGAGGGAAGGCAGGAGGCAACTGAAAGCCTCACGCATGCCTGGGCACACAGAGCATCCACGCACACAACTCGAAAACCCCCTTGAGGCTTCCCCCGCTAGCAAGCACGGCAAGAGGAGCATGTTTTGCATAAAGCAGCACCTGTGAACCAAACTCATCCCTTTATAGGTGTTGCTGTTCATTTTCAATTTTGCCAGCCCTTGCTCGCATGCTACCACATGATACCCAAGGTTTCTTTAAAGACCTGAGTATGTTGTTGTTATCTTAAGATAAATGAAGAAAAGTGGAAAACCTGGTGAAAAACTGGAAACTAAGATCCCAGATTTCATACTTCTGGGTTTATTTTGTTTATTTTGTTTTGATTTGCGTCAGCTTTCTAGAATACATGGTATTGGAAACACTGAATATTTCTCAGTCAGCGTGTGATTTTTAATTTATCTCTCTTCCTCTGGAAGTAGCACTTTTGCAGCAGGAGTACTTCAGAGTAAATCATAAATATGTATTCACTGTGTATTCAGGTCAGCTGGAGTCGGATAGATTCCTCCTTGTGAGTGGTGGAAAGCCGTCAAGGAAATGTGGTATCATGTCTGGAGGAAACAACCTTTTCTTTAATGAAGAAGGTTTACGTATGCTGATGACTCGAGACCTAGATTTGTCACAAGCCAGGTAACACCCTTTTCAAAAGTTCTTTCAGGATTTCATTGAGGAAATAGCATACTGAAGAATAATGCATATGTGATACTTCTCTAGTAAATCAAGCTGACTTACTCTGTGGTCCTCACACTAGCAAATGCTCCATTTTAACCACTGTTACCATGTTAAATTAAATTTAAATTGAACTTTAATAGCATTAGCCATTTAAATGTTGGTTTTTTCCTTGAATAAGAACTCTGGGAATTGATGCCACACCTTCAGTAGTTCATGCAATTTTTCGTTTCTAAACTCATCACATGAGAAATGCTCTGCTTCTCTTACAGTCTGGTGTATTATGAGCCACTGCTGAAACAGGAGTATCTGCTGAAAGTATAACTCTTACATTTGTCATCTCATAATTCTTTCATTTCTGAAGCTTGTTTTTTTCTTATTGTGCACATTTGTTTCCAATAATTCACTGAGAAATTCCCATCAAGCTGTCACCAGCTATTCAAAACCAAATATTTTAGTGTAGTTACAGTTTATGTTGTATCTTTACAGCCTGCAGAGGAGATATGTGATGAGTGAGACATGCTAAGCAAGCCATATTAAAAAAATTTAGCCTAATATGAATTAAACTCCATCCCAGTTGTGAGCATGCTAACAAATAGGCATTGTTTTCTAGTTTATTCTGTGCCTTAGCTGATATTCTTATATTATTACTTTGGAAAGACTGAATTTTCTCCAGGACTTTTTTTCACTGATCTCTAAATACCCTACTCCTCTCTAATGTGCTGTGGGAAACATTTTAACAGGAATTTTATCTACTTCTTACCTGTCAGCATTGGTATTGAAGCTTTAAATAATGGTTTAATTTTAAAGACTCATGGTCAGTAAAAATGCCTAATATCTAATCATTGTAGCTTTTAGATCAGCACTTAGCTAAACGTCAGTGATGTGTAATCTTAAGGACCCCTGTAATTTGTAAGATTCCTCATAGAAAACTTTTTTCAGATAACTTTTTTTTTGTTTTTTGATTAAAACAAACCCCAGTTCTTAGCACTAATTTGATTACTAGACCACTCTGAAACTAAAAGATTGTTTAAGAAAAGATACAAAAGATCTTGTAAGTTGCTCCATTAGACTAAATGATGGTTTTTTTGTTGCTCATGTTCAAAGAACCATCATTTATCTCTTCTCCATGGCTGTTTGTAGCTGGATTTGCATATATTGACCTCAAGGTGTTATATGGAGATAAATTACTTCTGTCTTAGGAAAACAAAGCTGAACATTCAATTTCTTGTATATATACTTATGAAAAATAACAGTTATCAACAAATAACTGTATGTTCTTTTCTGAACAGCAAGGCACACTGCAGTGGCATTGCTGGGAGCTGCTCTTTAGCAACCTAAAGTAATTGCAGTGGGATTTTCTTCATCTCCAGACTGACTCTATCAGCCATCTGCAAAGCACAGCAGATCTGTCTGTGACACAGATGTGCCAAGTTCTGCACAGGACTTGGGGACAAGTTTCAGTTTATGCCAGGAGTGATGAGAACAAGTATCTTTTAAGGGTGCTAGACTCAGTAGTCATATTCCCTTTTCCTTATGGGGAGATCCCCTGAAGAACACAGGTGTGCAGTGGTGTCTGTCAGTGCTGCAAGCCACACTCAGCACTTGGGGATTGAAATCAAGTGGACTCTGCAATCCACTGTCCACTGCCATCACATCTATATGCTAAAGAATTTAACATAGGGACAGTATATCACCCTGATGGTGATACTGGTGGCTGAAACTGCACCACATGAAATGTCAGTAGGGACAGAATATTTTAGGTATCACAGCCGAACAAATCCCTTTCAATTCTGAATTACTAGAAGAATATCCACACATTTGAGTGTTACTAGATTTACAAAAAACACTTTGCTTTTCCGTTTCCATTTTTCAAGGCTTTTGCAAAATATCTTTGGGATAAGAAGAGAGATATTTAAAATTATTTTTTTATCTGCTAGACATTGTTACCTATATTCAAGTCGGTTATTACTACATTAGTAAAATCTGAGATGCAAGAATAGCAATGCACAGAAATCAGATGCAACAGAGACAAGGTCACCTGGGTTTATTTCCTTTGAATTATGTGGCAAATGTTGGAGTAAATCTGAGGAGGCAGAAAGACTTGCCAGCAGTGAAGCAAATCCATTACATTTGATATGTTGATCCATGAGGGTACCCAGTGCTCCTTTACAGCACAGGCAATATGTTATGTCTGGGACATGGAGGTGCATATAATCTATAGCAAAATCAGTTATATATAGTAGCAAGAGAAACTGTGAGTCACAGTCAGGACTAGAATTAATTGAATTGTAGGTCTGGTGTTTTATTGGAGCTTTGTCTGCCCAGCACCTCTGTGGTGCACTCCCATCAGATCTACCTGCAGATCAAACCAGAACAAGATTTTTGATGCCAAACTTCTTTTGCACCATTTCATTTAACCACGAGCCAGGCAGCACTAATGCAATAATAATTAGAACAGAAAATACTCTAAAGCTGTGCAAAAGTGGTGCAAACATGAATTAATACTTGTAATATTCCTGCAAGTCCAATAAGTAAATATCATTACAGCACGGTTCCCTCCACTCCAAGTGCACAGTGGAGCTATTTATGAGCATCGGCTGACGGGAAGGATTTCGCAGTTTGATACAAGTCTATTGTGCAGCTTTGGAGAAGCCAATTAACTGGGGGATGAAAGGCTGCTGTCCCTGGGTGGCTTGGGCTGGCTTCAGGGAAGCCGGCACATTTAAACGGTGTAATTTAGACAAATTTCCCAGGCTGACAAAATGGACAAAATGATCCCTGAAAGTGAAATGTGCTTTGTTCTCCTGTCCAGATTTTCTCTGGTTTATGCCAATGGAAAACTGGGATGCTTATTTTGAATTTAAGCATTTCAGCAAATTCATAGCAAATTATGATCTACTTAGAGCACAGTTGCTTTTCTGCCACTAAAATCTGTACTCATGGGATACGAGGATAAAAATTTCACCCAGGATTATGTTTCTGATACTTGCAACACCATCTGCTATGCAGACAAAAGCTGAAAACATAAATGACCAGCTTTGTTCAGCCTCTTATGCCTGGCAAACTACCACACAGGCAAAATGAATTTTTGTCATACCACCTGTCTGTCTAGTTATATTCTGGAAGCTTTGGAAAGGAAATCATAAGATCTCCTAAAGTGGACTCTTACAGCTAGAAATCACAGTGCTAGTCAATTGACAAACTCCAAGTCTCTCTGGTTCATTGTGTAGGATGTTGTAGAAAATAAATCTTTCCAGTAAATGCTCCCCCTGTTAGATTTGTGCAGTTCTTCATGAGACTGGGATGTGGCAAGGGAGTACCTGACCCCAGGAGCCAGCCTGTGCTGCTGCAATATTCACTCAACGGGGGCCTCTCATGGAGCCTTCTCCAGGAGTTCCTCTTCAGTAACTCCAGCAATGTGGGACGATACATTGCCCTGGAAATTCCCTTGAAGGCCCGTTCGAGCTCCACTCGGCTTCGCTGGTGGCAACCATCCGAGAACGGGCATTTCTACAGTCCCTGGGTGATCGACCAGGTGAGGAAACCTTGAGGGAGTTGCTTCTTTTAACACAATTTTAGACTGGATTCAGTATTAATGTCTCCCTTTTTTTGGCATGTACCATTTCACTGAGACAAGCAAAAATGCTTTGCAAAAAAATATTTAGAGCACAATTACTGTTTGCTGAACTCATGGTTTTAATGCAGCATTTCCACGTGGGGCACTGATTGCCCATTTTGAATCTAGGAAGGTCTTTTACACATGTGTAGAGCCTCAGGTTCACATTGCAGGAGGCCTTACCATGCAAAATGCAAGTCTGATTTTAAACTTTAATATATACGTACTTCAATATGTATCCAGATATGGAATTGGCTTGGTAGAATGTAATAGAAAAAAAATCATAGAAAAATACCAATCTGTATGAAAATAAAGTTTCCTATTTAGGATTTGCTTCTATAAAGATTATTATATTACTTTGTATGACTTGGTATAAATCACAAATGATTTATTTCTAAAATGATTGTTCTCTAAGTAGTGTCATTGGGTTGTCCAAGTACAGTTTGCTTTAATATTTATTTTTTTTAAAGAAGTTAGTTCAGATTGTTAGGCGAAACCCAGCCCCTTTAATGTTGTGGTTACAAAATTTTACTTCCCATCCCTCCTTTTAAAAATGAAAAAATACTCATTGTTTCTACATCTCCATTGAATGTAGTTATATTAGTTCAGAACAATCAGAAACTGAATTCAGAATAACAAATGAAAAATAATTCTACCTTGCTTGCTGTTGAATAGTAAAACAATGTTTTATAGTCCATGACAAAACAGAGACTATTTCCCCACTTCCATCAGCAGGTGCAATCTGATAGTAGTGCACCAGATTACAGAAGAGCAGAACAATCACTAGGAAAGTGCAATCACTTTGTTTCTACAAACGCTTATTTTTGTGAGCAGTTTTACTTCATCAAGGATGGAGGTCACCTCCCTGAATTTTAGAGTTTTGCAGCTGAGCCAATCTCTTTCCTTTACAGGAAAGAGATACTCCCCTTTCTCTTCTAAGAGACTAAGCTCTTTACTAAGTAAATTTTTCCATTTTGGACCAGCAGAATAAATACATATAGACTGGTACATCTCCTCCTCCCTCAGGTTGCTATGTCACATATATGTTTATGAGGACTTCTAGACATCTTTTCTTTTCAATAGCAATTTCTTTCCTAATGTTTCAGATTCTTATTGGAGGAAATGTCTCTGGCAATACAGTATTGGAAGATGATTTCGCCACACTGGATAGTAGGAAGTGGCTGCTCCACCCTGGTGGAACAAAGATGCCAGTCTGTGGCTCTACTGGGGATGCTCTGGTGTTCATTGAGAAAGCCAGCACCCGCTATGTTGTCACCACTGACATTGTTGTCAATGAAGACTCTTTCTTGCAAATAGATTTTGCAGCATCCTGCTCTGTCACAGACTCCTGTTATGGTAATAACTTCTTAGTAATTCCTGCCATTCCTCTTCCTGCCATTCCTCTTCCTCTACTGCAGAGGAAAATTCACTTGTTTTCTGGTTACATTATTCATCATAACAAGAACTGAGAAACAAAAGAAAGCTGCATGTTTCTGTTAGAAATTGTAACATCAGCGTTTTTATTCCAGGTGTCTGAAGCCTAAGATAAACTGAAGTGTATTATTCCCTTCGAGCACCTAAGTTGCAGTTCAATCCATTTAAGAAAAAGACTAACAGCTGCCTTACTCAAATCCATTTAGTAGATAGCATCCATTTAGTAGACTGCTTGGGGTGGTGGTGTAATAATAAGCAGCTGGGTGTTCCCAGCATATGTTTTTTGCTTTGTGGTTTTGCATTTTCAGTGTAGTCTTAGTTCTGATCTCACTTGTACCCATATATCTAAGAAATCATTTATACCAACATACATCTGACACATGCTAAGACAGCATCAACTGAAAAAATTTATATTGTCCATATGAAATAATAAATATGTCTAGATCTATATGTATCCATGAATGAATGTGAGAAATCATTTATACCAACATACATCTGACACATGCTAAGACAGCATCAACTGAAAAAATTTATATTGTCCATATGAAATAATAAATATGTCTAGATCTATATGTATCCATGAATGAATGTGAGCATAGATATATGCACGTGTATATATATATATATGTTATGTACACACAACAATGCAATTTTTAATTACCTAGCTTCCTTTTTTCCATATGTCTATTGAGTGCAGAGCCAGCTTTTATATGTGTATATACATACAGATAGAGAAATAAATAAAAACGTGCTTTGTACTCAATATACATTACATGGACATTAAAAACTGGTTAATTGGTTCATTATGGGAATTCTAAGGTATGCAAGAAATAGGTCTTTCTAAAAAACAAGCTTTTGAATGCTTGTTTTACACATCCTCTTAGGGTAGGGTTTTGAGGTATAGATATATTTAATGAGGATGAGAATACAATACATTGCATCACGTGGTATGTGTTAATATACTGGGTTGCTGACTATTCCTCTACAATTCTGTATAAAAATGGAAAAAGATTTTACATGAAGTCCCACATTTAGCTTCTCTGATATTGCTAGTCTGAAGCTACTCACATGCTTAACAATTTTTCTTTCTTTCGGTATTAAAAAGACTGCGGCATCCTGAGATCATCTCTGCTAAGTTTAGAATTGTTTTGGCAACTGAGTTATATACCAGCAAAGAAACAGTTCCGTATTTTGTTGGGGGGGGGGGGGGGGGGCGGGGCTTGTTTGTTTGTTTCTTTGTCTACTACCCTTATCATTATCTTAACTTCATATTAAATTAGGCAGGACGCTATCGAATCATGGTTCTAGTCATGATGAGCCAAACATTTCTTTTGGTGAGGGAAATTTAGCACTAGAAACTCACTTACCCTTGTTTGTACCTACTTGTCCTTGTATTTCTATAGCACTGTCTTCTGTGCTGAAACATCAAGTAGGACTGATTGGGTGATTAAGGGTCATTTCCTGTGCATGAGGGTAGAAGAAATGGGTCTGCAGTAATCAGAAAAAGATCACAGATTTATCACCCCTGTCACTGCAACCACGCTTCATGTTTTACGCAGACAGCTCAGCCAGAATGCAGCTGGAACATTTACTTCAAGTTAGAGTTCTGCATCTATTATTATTTACTTTTTCATGGCTGCATGAAAGTTTGACTTGAAGTATTTAGGGAGCTTGACTAACCTTTAATTTTCATAATAAAAGTTTATAAGCCATAAACATCAAAACAATGAAACTGCTGATTTTTGCTGAGAAATGAATACATTAGTTTAATGTGGATAGACTGTGTTTGAATGGAAACAAGCTCACTGACTAACAAACTCAAATTAAAATTGTGCTGGGTAATGAAACGAGCTGGTCTGCAGGAGGGGTGGAAGGCTGACTAAGCCATCTTGTGACAGAGCCAAAAGTGAATTTGGGTGTTGCTCAGCTTTACCCAGCAATCACATCCAGCTGAATCTCACCCTTCAAGCCTGAAAAACAAAAAATGTGGTGGTCATGGTGCTGTCACATCACTTTCTTGCACGCTGCAGCTACAGAAGTTGTCTTGACTTAATCTTGGCAACTTAACACTGGCTCTGTCTTTTCATCTGTGGTCTCTTGAGTTAGGTGGTGGATGCAGAGATGTACTGCAGACTCCTCCTGAGCTCTACCTGCTCAGCAGTATGTAACACATCCTCCAGCACTGCCACCAAAGGAGGTAGCTTTGTGCTTCTGACACAAGGGTTTGAAAAGTTCTGAGTGGTTATTTTGTCCACTTTAGTTTAGACTTGTGATAGTGTGGGGGGCTTGCACTTTATTATAGGTCTATGGATAGGCCTCTCTAAATTAAGTAACTAACCATCTTTCCGCCCTTAGCTATTGAACTGGAATATTCAGTGGACCTTGGGCTGACCTGGCACCCAATTTTGAGGGACTGTCTTCCCACTAATGTGGAATGCAACAAGTACCATCTTCAGAGGATTCTCATTTCAGACACTTTCAACAAGTGGACTCGGGTTACTTTGCCTCTGCCTCCCTATACTAGGTAACTCCCTCTGGTTTTCTGCAGAATAAATCTAAAAGCATAACTAGGTATTTAGAACATCATGATACATTATAGAGTTAACGCAATTGTACCTTGTCTTTTTTATTTTGTCCATGTATATAGCAACAAATAAATGTAAGTAAATGAAGGTCTATCCTATAAAAATTGAAACACAGGTAGCAAGGGCATCAGGCTCTCAGCACTATTTGACTCCACAACTTTTCTCCTCCTGCTGAGCCCAGTCTCCTCACATAGACATAGGCTGAGCTAACTGCTGGCTCAGAAGTAGCAAAGCACAGGAAAAGCCTTGAGACAGTTGTCATGAAAGATGCTACCTGAGGCACACACAAGTTTGGAAACACAGACCTTTATTTTTAGCAACTGTACTGAAAGCACCTATACAGTTGCTACACGTTTTGACATTAGTAGTGGAAAAGTCCGTGTTCTATTATAATCATTTGGGGCATCTGGACTCTTCCCTATCTTCCGTGCTGTTACATCAAGCAATAGCACTTTTTTTAGGAGTTGTTCCCAGGATTAATTTTCTGTGCTTCCTCTTTTGTGCAGCTTTGCTATGTATTGTCTGTAAAAATCCATTACCCCAACAGTTCTTGTATAAAGACTGCAAATTTGCGTTCAGAATAGTCTTTCTGGGGTTGAATGGGATAAATCACAGCTGGGATCGATGTTCCAAACCAATTGAATTTGGACCTGAAAGGAAGCTGCCACCTGAGATAAACTCAGGTTTATAAATAACTGTGATTTTAAGACTGAAGAGTTTTTTGAGCAGTATATGTCACAAGAAGTCTGATGCCCTACCGAGGTGAAAATTTCACTTCTGTCCAATCCCATAATTGTAATTTTTGGCTCAAGTAGTACCATTTCCCAAAATTATTAAGATAGGCATTCCATGAGAGAGGTTATTACAACCTTATCTCATAAGCAAGAGACACATTAAGCTTTAGGATAAGAACAGTGCAGCTAATAGGCCTTTTAGTCTAGATGCAATATCATTCTTATGCTGCTTTATTATTTCAAGCTGAGTAATAGTGGGTGTGTGTCTCCAATTGTTTGTGCCTGTATGTTTTAGGCACATGCAGGCCTCATGCAGGCACATGTAGTCAATAACTTGGCCTGGTGCTCACCACTCATGTCTGTGTAGCCTGTTAAGGCTTCTGCACTCCAGAGCACTACCTCACCTCTGGCCTCTAGACGGCAATGAACACTTAGTTTTAGCTTAGAGCCGATTTTAAAATGCAAATGTGAACACAAAGCTTCCCACAGGAGCGTCAACTCTGTAACTTGTTAGTGAAGTGCCCAGCCAAACCAGGCAGTGTAAGATACAGGTGCTTGTCTTTATTTTGAAAGGACCTCCTCACAATTTCTACATTTCTTTTTAAAATGCTGTTTGGTGAGCAGCTGAGCTGAGCTCAGAGCAGTAGATTTCTTTCTGGATAAACATGTTATTTATTCACCTCATGCAGCATTTTCATTAAAAAATAATTAATGGGATAATTATGACCTTATCATATGAGGTCCATTTTTACATTAAATGGTTTTAGGGGGTTTTGGTGTTTACAGTAATTGTGATTTCTCTATGAGTTTCAAAAGAAAACAGACTACGAAAAGTTCAATGCTGCCATCTAGTGCTGTAGAGTCAAAAAGGGATCAGCTTGAATTCACAGTTAACAGAAATTCATCTTCTCACAGCTCTTGACTCACAATCTCCACCTGCATGAGCTGAATAGCTATTTGGTGTCCCCTGACTGTTTTGGATAGATTTTAATCATCTATCTTGGGAGCTGAGACACTTAATTCACATATAGGGAGCTAAGCCCATTTTAATCAACAAAATGAAAATAATTTACTGAGTAGAGCCACAGATAATTTCTTAGCATTTCCCACCAAGCCCTGGGTGGAGGGGAGGGAAAAAACTGCAACAACAGGGTCATGCTGCAAGCCCTGCATGGCCTTCTTGCCTGTCCCCAGCCCACTGCCTAGAGCTGCTCTTACCTAAGGGTAGTTGGGAGAATCCATAGAGAAAAAGTCAGGTAAATTTGTTGACTTGGACTTGTTGACCGGCTCAGGGTGAAACTTGGAGGGTTTGGATTATTCTGGCTTGATCCAGCTCCTAGCTATCCCTCAAGTTTGGATCTGTGCTGGGACATGGTTATGACTGGCCTGAGCTTCCAATTGGGAGTACCAACTTCTTCCTACCCTCCTCTCCACTGCACCAACCATGGCCCACTTGCTTTGCTTTCACCAGTGATCCACTTCCTACCTCCCACACTCTCAACTTGATACCAAGCACCTGTGCTTTGTCCTGTTATCAAAATTTGGGCACCTTTTTATTGGAGGGATGTTGTCATTGTCAGAAATCAGCCCTGGATCATGCTGGTATCAAACAAATCTTCCAAGATCAGCCTAGCCTTAAGACTAACATTTCCTTTTAGTCAAAATAAGGATTACCTTGGCTAGAAAATACAGAATTCTTTTTTTCTTTCTCTCCCAAGGTCTCAAGCAACTCGTTTCCGCTGGCACCAGCCTGCTCCTTTTGACAAGCAGCAAACGTGGGCAATTGATAACGTCTACATTGGGGATGGCTGCATAGACATGTGCAGTGGCCACGGGAAGTGCACACAAGACAACTGTGTGTAAGTGTTCTGTTCCCTGTCCTGCCCAGGGCTGTAGCATTTCACTCTCCCTCTGTCATTCTGATGAACTTGTGGGAAAAACTGACACAATTCTACAAAGGAAGGTGGATTTTACTGTTAAAACTGAGCGGGGCACTGGGACCACTTGGGAACAGAAGTAAAAAGTGGAAGTGCAGGGGTTGGCACAGCCAGACCTCTGCCTGTTGGTGCTCCATGGCCAAAGCAGACAGTCCTTTCCTCAGTGGCAATGCATCACCTCTGCTCTTGCCTGTGCTGCATCTAGATTCCTCTCCCACCAGGCAGGGGACCTTCTTGAACCTCTTGAACTTCTTGAACCCAGGCAGGGAACCTCTTGAGTTCACACATCCCTCTAGGGACATCCAGTCCTGGAGCTTCCCAAAATACGTTACCCTTATTCCCAGGGGGTTTCACACCATATCCCTGTGCTCTCAGCCTGGTGCTGGGTGCAGAGAACCCAGGCTGGAGGTGAGACATATCCACCAAGTGGGATATATGCCAGTTCTTCACAAGGCCAGATTTTGCCTTTTGAGGGGTGTTACCTGTATGGTCTGATGGCTCTGCTTCATGGTATGGTTTGCCAGGGGAGGCAAACTGGCTTGATCCTCAAACTGTTTGTGTAACAATCCACAAAGAGTCCTGCAAAGCTAGCAAACAACAACCCCCAGACTTGCTTGTTTTGGCAACAGAGAAATACCTTCCAGATGGATGTATTGCTTTTTTTCCAGCCACAAATGGCAACAGAAATGGGAGAATGGTTGTATTGCACAGTGACAAATACATTGCACTGTGCCTGTATTTGTTAGAAATATATTTCACTGCAGAATAGACATATTATTGTGTTCTCCTCTATCCTGACAACACTGAAGTACTAAGACACAATATCCCTGGTGAAATCTCATAGTAGCAGAACACAGTTCCAAGCTGTTATCCAGTCTTTGACACATTACAAGAACATTTTTCAGAGGGAAAAAAAAAAGGAGAACTATATAAAGATAAGAAAGCACCCATCTACTAAAATTTTACAGAAACCTGAACTTTAACATTAGCAGGACATTTTTAGGCTTGGCACATTCTCTTGGTTTATCTATCCAAGCACAATGTATTTTACTGATTTTAGTGTGTTTGGGAGTGTACCGAGTGTACCCTGTATTAGAAGCTTGAGTGATACATAATACTAAGCCTGCAAAAAAGTCATTTTTGCTTCATATTAACTGCAAAATGCCAGATGTTTGAAACCCCCACATACCAGTTGTGCACTGGTAAATGAAGCCACTATGCAGAATGAGATGGTAGTTTAATAACATGGCACTGATTAAACCTCCATGCAGAGCCTTTGCCAGCTGATTTGTGCATTTGTTTTGCTCTGCAGCTGCGACGAGCACTGGGGTGGGCTGTACTGCGACGAGCCAGAGACTCCCCTTCCGACACAGCTGAAGGACAACTTCAACCGCTCCCCCTCGAACCAGAACTGGCTGACGGTGAACGGGGGCAAACTCAGCACGGTCTGCGGGGCCGTCGCCTCTGGGATGGCTCTTCACTTCAGCGGGGTGTGTGTCCAGCACAGGGACCAGCTTGCTCCATTTGACACTATAAACAGGACTGATTTAAAAAGTTAAATAGCAAGGCATTAAAAAAATAACAGCATAACTTATTAAACATATAAAACGTTTTTAAAAATTAAATCCTTTGCCTGGCTGAAGGTCGAAGTCAAACAGGTCCTACAGACACTCCAGGAAAGCTGATACTATGTTCCTTGCTATCGTGCAGCTAGGAAAATGAGATACAGTGTGTGTGGCTCCTGAGAGGAGCTGATAGATTAAAGCACAGCATAAGTATGTAGACATTCAATTTTCCTTCTAACAGCCTCCTCATAGCACTTAGAACTTCCAGACCAGAGTTTAGTGTGGCTTCTAATCAGACTGCAGAGGTAAATTAATAACTAGCTATTTGCACTTGTATAACTTGCACATGGTCCTTGACAATACAGAGTCACAGAAACACAGAATGGGTCGGGTTGGAAGGGGCCACAGTGGGTCATCTGGTCCAACCTCCCTGCTCAAGCAGGGTCAGCCTAGAGCACATTGCATCCATGCGTAGCCTCATCCTTCAGATGTCTCACAGGTGGGTGTTTTCAGAGTAAGCTCATAGTAAAATTTCCTAGGTTAGCTACATATGTAGGTATATAACCCAGACTGCTGCTGAACTATAGTTTGCTAACAGATAACTTCAAGATTGTAAAAATTACAAAATAGTGTTTTAGAAACATGTAAAATTTATGCTTGTAGATCTCTTCTGTCAAATTTATAGCTAGGTTCAAACTGACGAAAGTTTTCTAAAATAAACTAACAGAAGCATTATATATCCACATCATTCCAGTAGGACTAAGTAGACACCAACTAATAGACTAAGCAATGTGAAATATATAAGGTATTGTGGAAAACACACATACTAACATTGCTTTGCCATTTGATGGTTGGAATAAGTTGAATCATTAGCACATAATCAGTGATTTATTAATTCTGCATGGAAAACTTCGTGATTTACAATGGAGGCATTGGATTTCTGCAATTCTTGTATTCAGAAGAAAGGTGAATACATTAATATTGTAAAACTGAAGGCGCAACATATATAAATACACAACAGGAATTTTTAAGATGAAACATGACTGAAATTATGTATTTAGGAAAAAAAATATATATTGTTCTGTAGTCAGTTTACCTTTGAAATAATTAATAAAATTTTGTACAATTTTAAAATGTTTGCAGCATGAAGCTACCTTAATAGTGACTGCATAGTCTAACAATTTTCATGAACCTAAGTTTTGCCAGACAACACCAGCCAACACATTTTTTCATTGCTTTTAAGGGCTGCAGCCGTATGTTAGTTACAGTGGACTTGAACCTCACCAGTGCAGAATTCATCCAGTTTTATTTCATGTATGGATGTCTGATAACTCCTAATAACCGCAACCAAGGAGTGCTGCTGGAGTATTCTGTGAATGGTGGAATCACCTGGAGCCTCTTAATGGAAATTTTCTATGATCAATTCAGCAAGCCTGGGTTTGTAGATATCTTCTTTCTGCCTGTGTAACTTTCTCTGCTAAAGTCAGGTGGTCTTGAATGTTTCACAAGAACATACAAACACATAATATGTGGGACACATTACTACTGTGGTTTGTATGTTAGGTCCTTACGAGTTCAGCTTGTACAGTCCTACATGCATTTATGAATGGTCACGGTGCACATACTTGAGAGCATCAGCATTTGTGCAGCCACTAGGCCAGAAATACAAGAATAGTTAGGAACCTGTAGCAGTCTGGTAGATTTGTAAATGGTTGCAGGAAGATAAATTAATAGCTACTGTAGTGATGTCCATCCTGTTCTTAAAGTTGCTAACCTTTGCAATCTAGTTCCTTACTGGCAAGATCATAAAGTCACTGATTGTTATAAGTTAGTTATAAAATGGTGTGGAGAGTGGGTTCTGCAGTTATCCATCAAAAGGATGGATACACTCAAGCCCTACTTTCAGATGTTTGTGAGATTCAAATCATGCATATATGTGAGCTGACCTTTTTCTCACTGACTAATTTAAAAGATTCATAGAAAATGGGGATGTAGGGGAAATTTGTTATTTTATTTGAACACACCAAGAAATCACTAGTACTTTAATTGGACATGAGATTTCAGTGTACTATTGGCTACTGTTGCAATGGAACAGATAAAATTGTACTGGAACATTGCTATCTGCTGAATGGCTCCAGGTTGAAAAAGTAATCTTCGTTTTACTTCAACATTCTCCTTCTTAACACTTCCCTTAATTAGGACCTCATGGCCATGCACCGCTAGTCCAGACTGTTGCATTTGGTCCCATAAGAACAGCTGGAGCAAGTGAGGTTGTTCAAACCATGCCACAGTCTGGCATGTTTTCCACCCATCTCCCTCTGAGCCCCTGTCCCAGGGATGACATTGGGAGTGATGAGGAAGATTTTTGTTTCAGCAATATCTCCTAGAGGAATATAGTCTAGACCAGTCTTTTTCTTCTTTCCCAACTTCCATGTATTCTAGGAGACATTGGGAATGGACTTGGTCAAAGCACCCAGCACAGAGCATTGCAAAATATCCTCCTCCTGCAGCTTTCCTACAACTAATTTCAACCTTTTATTCCAGCTTTGTGAACATCCTCCTTCCCTACGATGCCAAAACCATGGGGACACGCTTCCGCTGGTGGCAGCCCAAGCACGATGGGCTGGACCAGAACGACTGGGCTATCGACAACGTGCTGATCTCGGGCTCAGCCGACCAGAGGACGGTGATGCTCGACACCTTCAGCAGCGCTCCCCTGCCGCAGCACGAGCGCTCCCCGGCCGACGCGGGGCCCACTGGCAGGATCGCCTTCGACATGGTCATGGAGGACAAAACCACAGGTAAACGTTCCACCTGGATCTGAGTTAAGGAGCAAGAAGCCAGTGCAGCGATTTGCAGATTTTGCTGAGCCTCTGAATCTTTGTCTCACTGTGATAGTGATCACAGACAATCCCATTGCTGTAGAGGTCTTGTCTTCTGCTTTTTGTTCACAAAAAGTGAAATGAAAAGATATAATGCAGATTTTTTTACTGCATGGATTTATTTAGAAGATTATTTCAAAGAAAGAAAAAGGGATTTAGAAGTGCCAGGTTATTGTAAGCAGATTTCTTATCCTGAGTGTCTGTTCGCTATTTCCTAACTTTTTAAAATATTCTTTAGGGAAATTAAGTTACTTTTTACAACTAAATTTTGTAGAAGATGCATTTCTATATGTTTATAAGGCTTAACAGCTGCCAGTGCTGGGGTACACTTTGTGCAGACATGTAGGCAACACCCATTAAAAGGCTCTCTCAAACTGTTTAGTGCAACAGAAGTTCATGTTTTAAGTAAGTCTCAGATCCTTAGTTCTTGAACATTAAAAAATAATGCTGTAATGCTTATGCAAGAGAATAGTAAGAGGTGCTTTCAGCAATAAATGTGATAAGTGTAATACATATTTACATGGGAAAGATGGGGTAGTGATATTCTCAGGAGCAATACTAAATAATTCTCATGTAGGGTGAAGAATAAATATATGAATCACCTTTTGTGGTTAACACTACTCCCTGTTCAATTTATATTGTCATTGTCTATTACTGACATTGCCATTAATTTTCAAGTGAATGAGCACTGGTTATTCCATGATGATTGCTCAATCGAGAGATTTTGTGATTCTACTGACGGCGTCATGATCTGCGGGAGCCACGATGGCAGAGAAGTCTACGCAGTCACCCACGACCTGACTCCTACAGAAGGCTGGATTATGCAGTTCAAGGTAAAATCTGTCTGCAACATAATTATTCAAATCCACATTTTGTTCCAGGTCTAAGTAGATCTTTCAGGAGGTAGGATGATGTATACGCCTACACAAGAGCCATTCCCTGCAGGGAAAATTGTTGTTATTAGGCCATCCTCATTTTTCTCACTTACTCTGTGTTGGTCAGCTTTAATACTGCAGGCTGTTCTCAGAGGTGACACATTCTTCTCTTCCAGCACTGTAGTTCCATGGACATCATGTAATAAGGGTATTGCACATCTACCAGGTGCCTATTTTGTTACAGCTGCTTGGTGAGGAAAAAGCAGCTCCACAGTAGTTCGCACTGCTCCTGTGTTGCCATGCATTCACATCAAACTTGCACCCAAACTTGCCTTCGTACACCCCTTTATCTAAATCAAGGCAATAACCCAGCAGTATATGGAAATTGCAAGAACCCTTTACACATCCATCCATAAAGATGGTCTCCCCAATCTGTGGGCTTCTCTGAAATATTCAAATCTCAGGTTGTGTGGGAGGGGATATTTACTTTATTTGTTATGTGATACTGAGGTATAAGGCACAAGTGTCAAAATCTGGAAATCAGAATGTGAGCTATCTAGAAGAAAGCTAAATCAAAATATGGTGTCTATTCTAAGTCTTAGGAATATCAAAGAGATCTTCAGATGACTGGTACCATACAGGCACTCTTACTGCCATCATTTCAAGCAAAATTCTGTAGTCACTGTTCAGGTTCAAATGCTTTTTTAAACTCCACCATCACAATTAATTCTTAATTACTGATTCTCTCTTCTTTATTAGGTTTCTGTTGGATGTAAAACCTCAGAAAAGCTTGCACAAAATCAGGTCCATGTGCAGTATTCCACTGACTTTGGTGTTAGCTGGAGTTACTTAGTACCTCAGTGCTTACCAGCTGATACAAAATGTTCTGGGAGTGTCTCACAGCCATCTGTCTTCTTTCCCACAAAAGGATGGAAAAGAGTAACTTACTCACTGCCTGAAAGCCTTGTGGGCAAGTAAGTATGAATTGGCTACTAATTTTGTCTTGGACTGAGTACCTTCCTAGAAACACAACAGGACATCTGCCTATTCATTTTCTTTCAAGGAAGTTGCAGAATAGCAGTGTTCATGTTCATTACATTATGGATATGTAAAAAATCAATTTCAATAGATACTTCCACTACTTGTGGAAGCTCAGAAGATAGTACAATCATGAGTATATTGTGTTTAATCACATTTCTTCATCTGAGCAAAGTTGTTTTATGCATGTGTCTGGTTTTCTTCATATCTAGTCCTGTGAGGTTCCGGTTCTACCAGAAATACTCAGATATGCAGTGGGCCATCGATAATTTCTATCTGGGCCCTGGTTGTCTGGAAAACTGTAGAGGTCATGGAGACTGCCTGAATGAGCAATGCATCTGTGATCCTGGGTATTCGGGTCCAAACTGCTACCTGACCCAAACACTGAAGGTAATTTTACTGCATGTTTTAAAGAATGAATTTTGGCATGTGTTTGACTGAGAAGGAGAGAGAGGAGAGATTGATCCCACTGGACATTTAACTTTGATTCCTATCAGCCTGAAGACAGTCAAATCCATTTGCAGCCCTTTCATCTGGTTTTTTTTTAACAAAAAAACTGCTTTTAACAAAAATAACTGCATTATTCAAGAATGGGTTTGTTGCTTTGCAAATAACACTTAGCCTGAAAAAGCTGTGATAAAGTTCACTGTTCATCTTTTAATCATCATTATAGGATGTAAATCACCCTTGCACATATGGTTATATTTGATCAAAATAGAAAGATTGTCTTTATTGTGAAAGAGCATATTGAAGCAGGGAATAAAGGAAAATGGCATAAAATTAGAAAATCGATTCACCTGGCTGTTACTCATGTTACCCAATAACAAGTGAGTGGACTCCAGTTAGATATTGCTAATTTAAAAGTTAAAAATAACTAACTTCTCAGTTATCATGTCATCTGAAATACAATTACATGAAGAAATATCATTGTCTGTTTGGAATTTTTAACTAGTAATGTATCCATCACATTAAGGACAGTTGGGATAAAATGGCAGCAATTTTAGGGGAGTTTTACTGCTATCTCCTTAATGCCAGGATTGCTGGTTTTTCTGGGGAAAAATATAAAGTATTTTTTCTCCCATGCATACAGAAGTCCCCCACTGTTGCCCTCTGCCATCAAAACCTTGCCACACAAACCCAACATGCCCATTCATTTGCACATGCCAATTTTAATTTGCCGGATTGCTTCCCAAATATGTTAAAATCCAGCTCTAATATATTTTCACATTTAGTTAATTCAGTTCAAGTGGCCAAATACTCAGCCAAAAGGGATTATGTTCAGTCACCCTGAGAAAAATTTGCAGTGTTCTTGAGCCCTTCAAACATGTTTAGGTCAGTTACAGCTGTGGTTATCAAAAAGGCTTAAAATCTTACTTACCTGTGCTTTATGTTAAATACCTGGCTTACAGACTTTCCTGAAAGAGCGCTTTGACAATGAAGAAATTAAACCAGATTTATGGATGTCCTTAGAAGGTGGAAATACCTGTACCGAGTGTGGAATTCTCGCAGAAGACACAACTCTGTATTTTGGAGGTCCAACTGTGAGGCAGGCTGTCACTCAAGATCTGGACCTGCGAGGGGCAAAGTAGGTCATGTTGCCATGTCAATGTCACGGGGAACTCTGTCACACACTGGCAAATCAGCAGGCAGCATAGCTGGTAGCTCAGGGAATTCCTAGGCCACCACAAGAATAGCACTACCTGAGACAGACACTAATGAGATTACGATTCTCAAGGCATTGATGCTTTCAGATGAGTCACAGAGAGCAAAGCTCACCCTAGCACAGTGGAAAGGGTCTGACATGTCCAGGTGAATCAGCAGGTTAATTTGTCCAGAAATGTCCTGGAATCAGCAACTTCTGTCCTGCAAAGAGGCAAGACACCAGTCACTGGGACATCACTCCTGGAGGCACCAGCTGTGTCTCTCACTGAGCTCAGAGCAGAACCTCTGCTGGTTGTCCTCTCTTTGGTGCCCATGCAAGATCCTTTCCACTACTATGCTGTTGGAAAGGATGACATATCAGGAGAGCATTGGAACTCTGTCAGTTTAGAGAAGCTAAGGACATGACATGGACAACTTCAGCATCATTTCTCTTGACCACATGGCTTTAATGAAGCCACACACTCTGACTTCTGAAATTCTGCAAGTTTGCTAAATCACAGGAAGGAAGGGGCCTCAGGGAGTCTCTAGTCCAACCTCATGCTCAAAGCCAGGTAACACTGAATTCAGACCAGTTTGTCCAGGACTTTGTTCCATTGGATGTTTAAAAACCTCCAAGAATAGAGATCCTACTGTCTGTCTGTACTGGAACACTTGTACCAGTGTTCAGTTACTCTCAGAGTGATTTTTTTGCTTTTTTTTTCCCCCCGTTAAATCCATTTGGAACTTCCTATTTTTTCAGTGTATGACCACTAGCTCGGAGCTCTGGCCCCAATTGTTCCAGTGTCCTCCACTGACCTTGCCTCAGTTTATCAACTTCTTTTATGTCCTTCATTGATACAAGGGCACCTTAACACATGATGAGCTCCCATTCCACCAGGACTCCCAGGGAACTCTAAGCAAAGCAGCTCCCATCCAGTCTGTCTCTGGCTGGTACATTTGCCATGGGTTAGTCCCTCCCAGGGGCAGTTCTTAGCTGAATTCCATGAGGTTCCCATGAAAATTACTAGGCAATGTTTTTGGAAACCTTTGTAGTACTTGTGCATCGATGTTGCTTGCTTAAAAATGCTGGCATTTGGAACAATTTCAGCATGTCTGCAAACAGAAAGCAACCACTATTTGTGCAAGTCTAACAGATGTGATCATATACATTTACTCTTAGGTTTCTACAGTACTGGGGGAGAATTGGGAGTGAAAACAACATGACAACATGCCACAGACCGACTTGCAGAAAGGAGGGAGTGCTGCTAGACTATTCCATTGATGGAGGCAAGTATATACTGTAGTTATAGCTAAGCTATGGTTCTGTATACATGCACCATGAATATCTGAGAAGCTGTCAGAGATCCAAAATAAAAAGCTAATTCTTAATTGTAAAGTTATTTTTGTCCATGTAAAGTTTTTTTCCCCCATCTAAAATTTCCATCTATTTCTCACGAGTTTTCCGTAATCCTCCTGCCTTATTTCAGTAATCAGTGGCTTCCACCCAAGTTGATTCCTTTTTACAATTACAAGATTACTCTTGCAGTGAGTAACAGCTGCCAACTATCCTTAGAAGTTAAGCTCTATCGGAAGACATAGCTCTTACTTTTTATTTCCTATTATCTTACTTTAATTCTTTAGAATATTCTACCATATGCTTATTGCTAAACCTGCATCTGCTCATTATAGGGATATCCTGGACTTTGCTCCATGAGATGGATTATCAAAAGTACATCTCAGTGAGGCACGACTACATCCTCCTTCCCGAGCATGCCCTGACCAACACCACCCGCCTGCGCTGGTGGCAGCCTTTTACTCTCAGCAACGGGATCGTGGTGCCCGGCCCCGACCGGGCGCAGTGGGCTCTGGACAACATCCTGATCGGGGGAGCAGAGATCAACCCCAGCCAGCTGGTGGATACGTTTGATGATGGTAAAATAGGCTGCCACAGCTCACCTGTTGTCTGGCATTATCTGTTCTTATCTTACCTGAGCCCTGAGAGCTTGCAAGCAGACTGTCTTTTATTTTAGCGCTACAAATTTTTCATTTTGTAGACTAATACTGTTTATGTGCTATTCTTCATGCTATCAATAGAAGTGTGTAAATATATATCTATATATATATATGTATATTCAGATATGTATGTGTGCACATATATATACACATATAAATTTTTTTATTTCACCCAATTAATTTCATTTAAATTCCTGGTGTTATACTTTTGTTTCATCATGTTTTTTAAAAGTACTATTATTTAAACATTTTAATTACCTCTCTTGAAATGATTGTCTTTATTATGTCTGTTAGTAGCTTGCTGTGTGTCATTACAGATGCCATAAATGTAGTGTCTATATCACTAAAGTACTCTATCTAGTGATTCTGTGGATTCATTACTAAGCCTTGATGTTTACCAAGACAATGCAGTAATTGTATTTAACTCATCTTAATAGAAGGCACTTCTCATGAAGAAAACTGGAGCTTTTACCCTAATGCAGTCAGAACTGCAGGGTTCTGTGGAAATCCATCATTCCATCTCTACTGGCCAAATAAGAAAAAGGATAAAACACACAACATCCTGTCCTCCAGGGAGCTCATTATACAGCCAGGATACATGATGCAGTTTAAAGTAAGAAATGTTCTCTCTCTCCAAAGTAAACAACACAATGAAAATTCATCTAATGTGTGTCCAGAAATTATTCTTCTTCCAACTAGGATGCTCGATTGGATGAATAAATTAATAGTGACTTTTTACCAGCAATTAAAGGAAAATATGAAGTGTAGGTATTGAGAACCAGAAAGGCTGCATGAATGTAAAATGTCAGAATATTCTGACTGTCTGTATGCTTTTGGGGTTAGTCAGAGGGATTGGAGGTCTAATATCTTTTTCCTGAAATGACTGGATCATCAGATACAGTAGGAATTATTTTCTAAGGTGAGAATAGATGCCATGCAGAATAAACTATTTCCCCCTAATTCGTGAAGAAACAGAAAAGGCAAGGGAGAAGCAGGCTGGAGAGAAGTGTCATATGGAAAATGCAAGTGTGTTCAAGTAGAAGTACCCCTTCTACTTACTTGTGTCATGGCAAATGACCTAAACAATCCGAGAAACATTTCTGAGTATTTTGCTTTGATTTAAGGTAGAATTCTACACAGGGCCAAAGGCAACAAGTAGTTATTTTCCAGAAATGTTCTGGGTCATTCTTCAAGCACCCTGTCTTAAATAAACCAGGGACTAACATGAAAGTAGGGTTATCAAAATACTAATCCATTTTCTTATTATGGTTTTTTTCTTGCTCTTCTGTTTGACAAGACAGTTCCAGAATTTTCCATCTTCCACTGATCAGTATTTTCACCTTTTCTCTACTCACTACCTATTTTATATTGACTGTCTAATATAATCCCTAAAGCACTGCTTCCCCCACTCAGCATGCCAAAGAAATTATATACAAGAGAAGTCTCTTATGGTTTTTAGTACTGAATGTCAAGACCCTTCCCAAGATGCTTATTTTACCCAGCCTATCTTCTTTTTCCTGTTTTACGACCAAAATTATGATAACCCATCAGCATTTAATAGTTCATATTACTAAACTCTCATTGCAGAGTTTTTCTGTCCTGATTCCCCCTCTTTCTTCACGACTCACAGCAAAGATTTTATTTCTAAACTCAGCTCTAGCATGGCTTCTGTTTGGTTTTGAAATTTAGCATCTTACTATCTAATCAGTAATGCATACTGGGTGCTGTAATCTTTCTACTGTAATATGGAACAAATATATCTATTGTATTAAATATTCAGAATAATTCTGTTCCTAAATTGGACTGATTTAAAGTTTATGTCCACATGTTTATCATTATGAATTTTAAACTTTATAGGTGCTTCACTTTTGGAAATGCCAAGGAACTACCATATCTTTTTGTTTCAGAAACAATGTTTGTTTAGATATTTAATTTGGACTTTAGAAATGAAGTGTTAGGATTCTGTTAGGAAATAAAAGTAGCAAGAAAGTAAAATTCTTTAAGTAAAAGCAGTACCTGAAGTACTGTGTCTTTTATTTTCCATCCACTTTTGATGGATTTAGCCCAAGTTCTAAGTTTACAATCCCTTATACACCCAATAAAGAAAAAAAAAAAGAACATAACTTGATTATGTATCACTTTAAATGTCTACCTGACTTGTTATAGCAGTTGATTTTATTTGTGCTATAGATCGTGGTTGGCTGTGAGGCAAATTCTTGTGGGGACCTCCACTCAGTGATGCTGGAGTATACAAAGGATGCCAGGTAAATGACAGCAGAATACACAGACCTGAAAAAAAAAAAAGTAGTATGACATTAAAAACCTAGTGAGCTTTTATTTATTAAAGCAATTACTTTGGTATTCATGTTGTAACAGAATCTGAACAAAGCCGGTGTGCAAGCACTGGGATTTGTCTACATAACTCCCATAAATTCTCTTTATAATTTATCCCAGATGTTGACAGATTCATGGCATTGAGCTTGCAGTTACAGACATGAGCATGTTCCTGTTAAAAATGTGCTCACAGGAAAACACATCTCCAGGAAAGTGTTTTAGTAGGATACAGGACCAAGCTGTAATGAAGTGGGAGTTATTTAATTCCAAATTGGTCTTTAGCTAACAATAACACTGCCTCATGTGCTGTAGAATAGCAGCATGTTATAATTTGTAAAAATGAAAGTATATTCTGTGCTCAAATGACTGTGGGTGAAAATGTAGCAAATTCTATTGGGACTCTTCTGAACACTGTAAGAAAGAGGCTAAGAAGCAGCCTCCTAAATAAATCCTTCTGTCATGCAGCCTCAAGCAGCTGTATGTACCACACTGCTGGGAGTGCCACCACCAACGATTCCACAACATTCAAACCCTCCCTGGCTGCACCTGTGCTTCAGCCTCTCACCTCATGTTTATTTGTGGCTCCAGAGCATGGAAACTATTGCTGACAATCTCTTGTGTTTGTTTAGTAAGACAGGCAATGTCATGACCCTTAGAAATTACCTGTTTTCCTTTCATTATTTTTTCAGTGGTTCTAAATTTTTTTTTCTTTTTTTTTTGTTTGCCACAGGACAGACTCATGGCAACTTGTCCAGACACACTGTCTTCCTTCCTCATCTAATAGCATTGGCTGCTCCCCATTTCAATTCCATGAAGCTACCATCTATAACTCTGTCAATACCTCCATGTGGAGAAGAATAACTATCCAGCTGCCTGACCATGTCTCATCCAGGTAGGTTACTGAAAGGTCAGCTCACTGTGGATCTGTAAAATGACAGCTGTCTTGCTGGCACGGTTTACTAGGAACAACTGGTGAATTAAAAATGATTCCTTATTGCAGGATTTAGATCTGATACATAACTCATATTCTTCAGGAGGTTTTTTGTTACTATAAGTCACTACGGCCAATGATGTAGCAGGGTGGGTCTTTCCAACTATTGAAGTCACAGCCCCCTATATGACATTTTTGGTTACATTTGCTGTTGGTATATTAGAACATCACTGTACAGATGTGTTTAATTGCTACATATTGTAATACAGTGTTTGGATTTTGATATTTGCAGTGCAACTCAGTTCAGGTGGATTCAGAAGGGAGAAGAACTAGAGAAGCAGAGCTGGGCAATCGATCACGTGTACATCGGGGAAGCGTGCCCGAAGCTCTGCAGTGGCCATGGGTATTGCACGACTGGAGCCATTTGCATCTGTGATGAAGGATACCAAGGTTCCATTTCTTCAATTTCTCTCTTGTACCTCTACTACAGTCTAATCTAGCTCAAAATTAAACAAAAAGATAAAATTATGTATCATGTCCAAATTCATCACTGGAATGTCTGAGTAACAAATTCAATATTAATAATTTGTCAGAGCTGGAAACTGTATTGAGTCAGCAGTCTCTCCTATCTGGCACTGTATGTAAAGTCCATCCAGCCTTTATTGATTACCCAGAACTGGCTTTCACCCCTGAACATCCTTCTGGGTGCATCCTAGAGGATGCGCAAATGGTATCCAGATGTTGGTGACTGGCATCTATAAGGGACTCCGTGCCCCATCAGGACAGAGTATTCTGCTCTAACCCCTCACTGCAGCTAAGCACATGCCTAATGGTACCTGAGTGCCCTTGGTAAACTCTAAGTGCTTTGTGGGAGTGGAGCCAGTGTTTAATGTCTTCCAGGAGAGCCTCATAACTTTATAAAATCAGATCCCTTCCGAGTTTTTAAACATATTTGCCTTCAACCAGCAATTTGAGGTTTCTCCTGTTGGCATCAATGCAAAACAGGAGAAGCTGTATTGCAGTTCTTGAAGTTATACTGCTGTAAAAATAAGACTCACAGCCTCAATTTTGTACAAATAACTGCTGTATATCAATGTGCACATTATTAATGTATCTGCTGAAATATATTCAGGCTGTATACTGAGCCACACTGTATATTGAGCCACAACCTTAAATGGAATTACAATGACCTGTAACTCAATTTTCTCCATTCTTTCCATTTTTGTGTGTTTTACAACTTCACTGTGCCATTTTTAGGTGATGACTGCTCTGTTTTCAGCCATGATCTTCCAAGTTATATTAAAGATAATTTTGAATCTGAAAGAGTCACTGAAATAAACTGGGAAACCATTCAGGGGGGAGTGATAGGGAATGGATGTGGACAGCTGGCACCCTACGCCCATGGAGATTCACTCTACTTTAATGGATGTCAAATAAGACAAGCTGTGACCAAGCCTCTGGATCTCACCCGAGCAAGGTAGTACTTTGAGCCTAAACAGTTCTTTTAACAATTCATGAGAAAGAAAACTCTTCACATGTATGTGCAGCCATGTGAGCCAGTACTGATGAGGATGGACTGACCTGGCTGTGCCATGCAGTTGGATGTGGCTGGCAGGAAACATTAGGGTTGGCAAAATGCTTTGTGACTTCAATTTGGGAGATGGAGAGTGAGGATGTCAGATGAAAAGGTCAAATGTTTTCATCATGCCCAACAGAGCCCTGTCTATGTAAGCCAGCACTGACAATGAAGCTGTTGGCAAAGACTGGACACCAGACTGCCTGGACCAGTGCCTGAACTGATAAGACAAATTCCATGTTTGTATGGGCCTCCACGATGGTTATGACTAAAGATGCTATTTAGTAATTACAGGCTCATTTTCCCATTTCAGTTGTCAAATAGAATTATATTCACCTGGCAACGAACAGGAGTATCTTTTCCATCTACTGAGCCTCTTTGGCCATGGAAAAACAAATGTAACCAGCCTGTGCTGGCTCTTAGTAGAGTGACAGCTTTCAGGACTGGTTTATATTTAGTTGTCCAAAGCAAGATTAGAAACAGGATGAATTGGCCAATGGGCCAGATATAAATCAGGCTCTTCTCTTCTTACTTGAACACCCAGGAAGAATTTGATATATATTTTTAGGCACTTTATTATATTCAACCTTTATTTGTCCTTGTTAAACTTTTCATACACTCATTTACATATTTGCATTTTTATCCATCTCAGTTTTGTGCAGATATATTGCAAAATTGGATCTACTGCCTGCAACATTATGTTACACACAGTAAACTATTATTTTGAAAGGGGAGCTGTGTTTTAAAGATATGCAAACAGTTTATTTTGCATGTTAAAGTAATGATTCTTGAAAATGCTCCAAGTTTTGATAAGGTAACTGCAATAAACCTAGAAATGCTATTCCTGTTTGAATACTTTTGCATATTGAAAATACCTTTTCTCTCTGTGTTTTACAGCAAAATCATGTTTGTTTTGCAAATTGGAAGTATTTCACAAACAGACAGTTGCAATACCAATCTGAGTGATCCTAACACTGTAGACAAGGCAGTGCTCCTCCAGTACAGTGTAAATAATGGAATTACATGGCAAGTAATTGCACAGCATCAGCCAAAGGACTTTATACAAGCCCAAAGAGTGTCTTATAACGTTCCCTTGTGAGTACCCAGTCACATTCATTACCTCTAAATGCACAAGTTACATTTTTGCTAAGAAATAACCTATCTTTGCATCACTGTTGAAAAAAAAAGGTTGATGAAGAGGGTAGGCAAAGAAGATGACTTAAAGGGAAGGCTGATTAAGAAATTCCAGGCTAGTGTTTATCAATGCACTTGAAAGAAAAACAGAAAGAATACTTGTTTTAGATGAGGAAAAAATCCTCCTTATCTATGTGCATTTTTAACCATTAAACGTTTTACACGTACAATGTGTTGATGTTCAGTGACATAGAAACAGCGATGTGACTTTGCTCTCAGTTCCCATTTGGGGATAGATAGGGATATGCAAAACACCAGTAGTCTGCAGCTCTCACAGGCTCTTATGTTTGTGTGACAGGGAGGCACGAATGAAAGGAGTCTTACTGCGCTGGTGGCAGCCCCGTCACAACGGAACAGGTCATGATCAGTGGGCTTTGGACCACGTAGAAGTCGTCCTGTGAGTATCAGCTTCACCTCATCCCACCCCACCTCAGAAAGCACTGAAATTTCTCCAGCATGACATGGGTGTTAAGCTCAGTAAGAACCATTGTGGCCCAGGGAATCCTTTCTCAAATGGAAACCTTTAAAATCCTATCTTTCCTGATGCTCTGCCCTGACTGCAAGTCAGTAGTTGAGATGAACACAAAGTAAGTGGCACAGCAGGGGGGTGTGTTGTGCACTGTGGAAAAATGCAGGAGGGAAAGTGGGGCTTTATCACCTCCAAGTATTGCTGTGGTCCTGTAATGCAGCAATGACTGTTAAAAAACTATTTTGCTGGGACCTAAGAAAGGATATTCCTGTTCAGCCTTGTGCTGCCGTGTAAGGCTGATCTATATCCTTTCAAGGATACAAAAGATTTTTCTGTATTGTTCATTGCACAAAGTAATGTTGTTGTGCCTCTTAAAAATTCGTGTTAGCAACTAATGCCTTATTCATTTCCTTTTTTAGTAAGAAGGATACTGTTCAGAAACAGGGTTCACTATATCAGGTTCCTATGGTCCGAGCTCTATATTCATCCCCTTGTCAAGATTTTACCAAGTCTGCACCCTCCTGATTCTCCCATTCTTGAGATGGGTTTCGCTGGCAGCTAACCCGTTTTTCCTGTGTTGCATCATGAAGAGATGACCTGCTTTTTCTCTAACAATTTAGTTCCAGTAGAAGTGAAATTCTAGTGGCTTCCTGGGCAGGAACTCATCGCTGGCAGTGGTTGGCAGAGAGAGGCGAGCCTGCTCCATAGATAGGTTCAAACATTCTTTTTATTGAACAATTTAAAAAACAGCAGTGAAGAAATTAGGCTTAGATAACCTCTAGACCGTGTAATTATAGCCATGAGGTTTCTGAATTAGCAAAGACACTGCAAGTAATGTTTTGTAACAGTAGCAAAAATGAATTGTCTGATTGCTAGTTAGTCCTGTTCTCCTTTCCACCGAGAAGCACCAGCTTGCATGGCACTCATATCAACCCCAAACCAAACTGGTCCCAACACTGAGTAACTTTACACCCTCCGCTGCTTTTACACACCTTGCTGGGCTCTGCTTCCATAACATTAAACTTAAAACTGGAAGGAACAGAGGAGAGAGATGGATATGGTTTCTGTTTTAATCAATGGCTGTATGATGCTGCATCAGGAAAGATATGGAAGAGTATGAGCTGCAGGAAGTTCACGGTCTAGAAAACCATGGAAAAGGGAACTGGTCATTCTAAAATATTCACATGTCTTTCTACATTGCAATTAAAAATAAAATGAACAGAACAAATTGTGTAAGAAAAAAAATAAAGTATAATGTTACCCATCAATCCAAGCACTGAATTAGGGACCGTAAGTAGGAATAGAACAGATCTTTAAAAAGTGATTCTGAGGCTGAAATGTGGAGAACTTCTCTGACAATGAGATCTGCCAGGCTGTAGACTAGATACACAAGTTGAGTGGTAACAAGAAGTCGTGAGATATGTTACACTGCAATGGCCGTAGCAAGTAATCACACCTTGCCTAGAGAAGGAACCAGGTGGGCAGACAGTGCCTCCTCCTTTCTATTATTTTATTATTTTAGTCCTGTTAAAGAGCTTTAAGGCTCTTCTGAAAATTGCCCTAAATATCAGGCTAGAGACAGAGGATTTCCACCCTGTTCAAGTGACACCTGGTACAGTGCACAAAGACAGACCAAACTGGACTGATTTCTCCCTTACCAAGTCCTGTGAAACACGGTGCCATTACAGCTTATTTCCCGAAGGCCAGATGTGGAGCTCCATTCCCTGCTAACTACAACACATGAGACATGCTGCTCTCAGGAAGGGCAGAATTACATGCCATGGTACATCTGATTCGTATGCTGGCATGTGCTCAGTCCTGACAGATGCCTTTGACTCCTCTGTTTTGCTTAAGTTCTATCTGCACATTGTAATTAATCAAAATACTCTGTAGACCTCCTGAAATTTATCTGCGAATAACCCACAAGTTTTCTGAAAGGGGACACACTTCCTTATCAATAAATACTCTCATATGGGTTTTCCTGTAGCTCTGCTCTTTCACTTGGCCACCTCACAGTGGTCACTTTATCCCCAGCACTTCAGTTTCTTCACCTGTAAAATGATGAAGACATTCAGTCACCTCCATGGAGTGCTTCAGGTTATCAGAAGGGAGCATGGGTCAGTATCTGTTAGCACTTACCCTAGATGATCCTGCACACACCAGGGCTACCAGAATTCACACTGTGAGTACTAGGCATAGGACTTAGCTTTCATTCTTAATATTCCTACATTTTCCAATAAAAGGTACAGAAGCCCTGCCTGCCCCTGGGAAGAGCAAGCCCCCATTCCCAGGCAGCTCTGCAGCAAGAGGCAAGAAGTCAGTGACCTCTGGGTGCCCTTCCCTCCCACCAAGATTGCCAGGAGAGAGCTCTGTGGGCAATAGCCACCCCAGGGCTCTCTGGCAGGGCTGCAGAGGCACAGCCTGAACTTAAACCATTCACCTGGGTTCTGTAATTACCTCTTCCCATTCATTCTATAGGGCACCATTGGAGTGTCAGTAGGCTTCTGTCTGGCTTATTCATCCCAAAGCTGGGATACTTCAGGAAAAATCTGTGCCTCCTAAATTGGAAGTAATTTCTGTTGGAACTCTGGCCTTGTCTCAGAAGGCCGTGAACATCCCTAGATAAGAACCTGTTGATGGTCCATGTCCAACACAGTCTGTGTTCAGTCCTCTTACAACCCTGCACTCCACCACCCATCTGGATGAGACCCCATACACCTCTCCAGAACTATGAAAACTATCCTCACTGGCCCTGGTTTCAGTCCTAGATTTTCATGTTTGTGACCTGTTTACCCACGTTGATGCAGCAGGCAAGCCCTTGAGGGGATAGAGCAAGGAGCCAACCTACACTAGGAGGTGTGGTTTGGGACATAGATAAATTCCTGGCTTTCCACACATCTCTTCCTGTGTTTTCTTCACTACTCTGTAGGCTAATGGAGGTCTGATTTTCCCAGCCTAAGTGCTGGCTTGACTGCCTGCACCCCCAGGTATACACCTAGGTGCTGTGCCAGCTTTTCCTCAGCCCACAGGCAAGGGAGCCATGCTCTCCTTGAGCAGACTAAGGGCTGGAGTAAGAGGGCAAGCAGGGAAAGCACCTGCCAGCAGGGAGAGCTGATCTGTAGGGATGTAAAGCAAATAAGGATTTTCTTGATTTTATTTCCCATCCAAAACAGGGGACGTCCCTGCTCCTCCCTACAGTGCTCACCCCAGGGGCAGATCTGTGAATACCTGCTTTCATAGCCCAACTCTTCTCAGCAATCCAAAGATTTGAAATTAGTTCTGCCACAGGCCTAGCTGTCAAGTCGTAGTGCAGATACTGCTACAGCTGATGCGCAGTCAAGGTCATGACACTGTTCAGTTCAACTGATTTCTGAGTCAAGGGCCACCATCCTTCTCACCAGCAAACATGGCTTCAGGATGCCATTTCTTTGATTCCTCTTTGCTCCCAAAAAAATTGTTGGGGGGAAAAAAATCAACCTGCAGATTATACATGCATGCAAAATACCTGGCAGTGATAGAAGAAGGCCAAAGGTGGATCCTTTTGTATGTTATTTAAAATCATTCCACTTTTGATTGAACTATTTGAATCACTCATTAAAAAGCAGAATTTTAAAGATTGCGATGCAGCTGCAAATGGTGCTTTAATTGAGCACCTCTTTTAAACAGGTGAAACCAAATACCTGTGTTGATAATGTTATACATTAAATTGATCTTGCCAACTTAACAACAGTTGATGTCTGTCCTGTGGTGGGGAGAAGATACAAGTTGTTATGTTTTCCAGTCCCTTTTAAAGCTAGTGCTGATTATTTCTCATTAGTGCAGGGTTTTTTCTCTCCATTTGTAAAGAAAGCTTTGGGCACAACTCTCATGTGTTCCATGTGGCTCTTCTTAGGATAAAAATGTATTTTATCCCAGGCTTAAGAAATAGAGCTTTTCTGTGCCCCTATACTTCTGCCCTAAGAAGAGCCTATGTCTAACTCTGCATTTCATTTGCATATTTTCTCTGGAAGCACAGCTCTTAGCCTGCCCACTGCACACACACCTCACACTTCTTTGCATGTGCATTACTCAACTGCCATTTCCTTGTGTATAGGGCAGGCCCTTAGAGACATCTCATTAACTTAATTCAAAGTCAAAGGTACTGAGAAATAAAGGGTAGTTATAAGATGAACACTAAAGGTCTGATATTGCTTTCTTTACCCCAAAACTTGTTACGTTGATCCAAAGGAATTTATGTTGTGCAAGGAATGCAAGAAATGTTATCCCCACCTACAATTTTATGGTTAACTGATAGCAGAATTAATCCCTCCATAGCCATCACTCCATGCTCTTCATTGTCGAGATATTCTCACATTTTTGGCACAAATGATTTAATGAGAACTTCTGTTGCATTTGGTACAAAGAATGTTTATCCTTATTTCGGACTATTAAAATACAAATTATATATTCTATATTTAACAAGAAGCGCTCATGTGGAAAAGCATTTTCATCTGCTTCATATTTTTTAGTAAAAAGCAATTATTTGAAAAATGCATTTAAATTAAGTATCAACAGATTTATAATAAAGAACATAAGTAGTTCAAACATTAGGTGACTATCTGAATATTCACAACATTTATGCCAAATTTAATATGATGCGGTTCGTGCTTCTATGACATTTCTATTATGTTTCTAAAAAGTGCATGCTGAATTTTATAGAAAATAAAAATCTAAACATTGATTTGAAATCTGAGGAAATAATTTGTTCAATTTTTATTTTCAAAAGAGACGAAAAGTCCTATATTGCCTCTAAACCTCATCAGGGTTTTATGACTAATCACAGTGCTGCATGCATTGAAAGGCATTTTCTAACTTGTGTTGTATTTCATTGTTTGCTGTCATTGGTTTTACACTAGAATAAGGTAAGTACTTTCCCTGAATCAGTATTTAATGTGTGTTTCTGTTAGCTACAAAATTTTGTCAATGGTGGGTTGCAGAAAAATCATTTATATGCTGAGATGTGCCACATAGGTCATGAGGGCCCTGATCCTGCAGCACTTCCTCAGTGAGCATTGGGGGAAGTTAAACTTAGCAGAAACTGTTCAGCAGACTGTGACATACTGCAGTGGGACATTCACCAAGGCTGTGGGGGGGAAGGACTTCTCCTTCTTCTGCTTCTGATAGGGTACAGTGAGACCTGCCAATGGATAGCACCCAGAGCACTGTATGGGCAGCCAAGGGGCAATTCCCACTTTTTTCTGTAATGAATGACCACAGAGATGTAACCACAGCCAGGCAGTGTATGTCAGTCAATCTGCATGGTGGCACAGCCACATCTGCCCCTTAGACACCAAACCAGTGTCCCCAGGCAGTTCTTTCATTTCATGGAACACAGCTGCTTTGTGCTGTTGCAGTTAATAGATAACACTACCAGTACATTACTGAGCTCTGGGTTCAAGTTGACTACACCAAAGCCAAAGAATATTTGTCATTGATAGGAGCCCTCAGAACTTCAGTCACAGCACTTGACTTTTTTCATTACAGTACCTGCCTAACAAAGCATTTGTAATTCAGCACCAAAATTTACTCCAAGCTTAGTCTTGAGGGACATACCTTTGCTGTGTTCTAAGGCTTTTTTCATGTTTAATTTTGTTATTCAAATATTTTTGTTTCCATTTTGTTCCTGTTTTGTGCCCTGTCAATTAAAAACACAGAAATAATGAATGACATTAGTATATACTGGGGTTATGTACTGCGTATTTTTCATTCCATTTGGCTATGTTCCATTTTTATAAACTTTAAATTGCAGCCTTGTAGTTCAAATTGTGCTTTAGGAAACATGCAATAAACATAATGCTCTGCTAAAGACTAAAGATCCAGAGAGACTCCTTCTCATAAATTGCTTTATTGTAGGTATTTTTTGAACATGCCCTAGATAGTTTTAACTTTGCTCTTCTGTTACAGTCTGCATATTGCTTTCATCCAACTAGCACAACTCCAGATACTTCATTGGAAAGTTTCTTAGAATTTCCTACATAAATTCAAGCAGTATTATCTTATGTTTACTTTTAAATAGTGCACTCAAAACTGTCAAACATTGTACAATAGTCAGTCCTGTTAATTGTTTTTTTGCTCTGTGCTCCATCAGTAATACACAGATAACTACTTTGGATCTGAACTTTTCTGGTTGACTGATGGTTCAATAAATGCACAGAAAAGACAGAAGGCTCAGCAGGTGCTGACCAGTCCATTACACACTCGCAAAACAGTCTTCAAATTGCCACTGATTTTGAAACAAAAGTTCCCACCACACCATCATGGAAGGGGGTCTATTCCTAATATAGCTTGATGCTGCCCAGCACATTTTGGGTGTTTTGAACAAGAAAACAACAGCAAAAGTACGGTAAAGCCTTTAATCAGTCTGTAAAAATAAAAATTAAAATTACTACTAATAGTATTGAAAGCATTTTTGCACCCACCAAATGCAAGGAATGTGCAAGTACTCTTGGAGACTATATTATGTAACTCTTCTTGTGATTTTATAAAGCACTATTGATCTCCCTTATACAGTGCTTGCCTCCTACCAATATATAAAATTAATTCCAAAAAATAAAATATAGACCTACTCTGATTTTGTGGTGCAATATGATAAAATACTATAAT
>NW_008246057.1:1854393-1863963 GCF_000691975.1 Corvus brachyrhynchos | reverse complement strand
TTACCAATGCAAAGAGTGAAAATCATAGTATTTCTATAGCAGGCATCAAGTTTTTCTGTGGCATCCAGCCAGCAGTTGGAAAGTCTGTCTCATGTCAGTGAGGACAAGTCTGAACTACATTACTGCAAGGAAAAAAAAAAGCATTTAGTTCCCGAGAATTTAGATTTCTCTTATTTTTCACACACTGCACTGCTATGGTGTTCAGTGTAAGACATAAATATATGCTTCTTTCTAACACCTTGATCATCTTCCAATGGAACAAAATTAGTTACATAAAATAAGTAAATCTCTTCTGCATTACTAGGTAAGCATTTCTTTGTTCCTTTTTTCAATTCTTTCTTTTCCTTTTCTTTTTTTGTTTGTTCATTGTTTTAAACATCTTTACCATCCCTTTAAGACCAGATACAAAATGGTTGGTCACTTGAAGTGAAATAGAGGCCAGGTGCACACAGCAGTGTCCAAAATGAGTCCTGAACATCTCTGCTGAGCTGTTGCTGAACATAAGCAGACCAAAGGCAGGATGGAGATGGGACAAAAGCTCCTGGGCCAAGAACTGCAGCTCAGCATGTGCCCCATCCATGTGTCCAAGTCTTGCCCAAGCTGAGGTTCTCACAGCCAAGCTCACTTTTAAATCTGACCAGGTCCAGAAATGGCAATTTTTTCAGCCAAACACTTTGGCAGACTCTGTTTGATCCCATGTACCCAGAGCAAAGCTGCTCAGAGTTGGGCTTGTGCTTTCTCCCAGGCCCATCTGCTGTATTTTGGCTGCAGAGCAGCCTTCTCCCAGCAGATAGGTGCTCTATCCTCACCTCATGGCTAGGATGCTCTCCTGGGAGGTGGGATGTGGCCCTGAAGGCCCTGTGTCTCTGAGGAACCACACACTTCCCAAGAAATGGGAATTAATGGGAAGGCAAAACTAAGAACTTCTTCAAGCTTCAATGGCAGCCACTGTCAGGAGCAGGTTTGGGGTCATAATTTCCCTCCTGCCTTCATCAGTGAGACACCTGGCATTGGAGCAAGGGTGACATTCCACCCTGATGACTTAAGGACCCAAATGAAGACTGAAGTGCAGTGCTGCTTTGCACTTGAGCTACCAAATGGCATTAAAGTTACATACACTCACCACTATCAATCTCTCACACATCAGCACAGACCTTTCCTTTTCACGTGAATAAGTCAACATTAACCCCTCTCTCAATTGCCAGATGCTCTAGAGATCTACCTTACTGGGACAGTGCCAAAAGCTGTGCCAAGTGTACATCTGTTTTCTCTCATTGTCACCAGGAGCCCGGTCTTTTTTTTGTCCTTGTTTGTACATTCCAGTGGCAAAAAAACCCCCAAAAATTAAAAATTGCAAAGCCTTGGAAAACTAGTCAGGAAGTGACTTGGATTTGCTTAGAGGTTTATAGTCTAGATTTTGACTTGACAACTTTTGATCAGTTTAGTCAATTGTGTTCAAGATTAGCTGTAGAAAAGGGTATAATTTTGTTAGACAAACTGGTTTAGATTAAATTATCATACTACAACAAAACCTATTTTTGCTTGTGGAGAATCATAGTTACTTTGCAAAGCAGACAATTACTCCTTTTTCCTAAGGGCCACATTCACTAAAAATAAGTTTATGCACTAGAGAGGAAAGTATGACTTACTACATTATGAGTGTTCACTTCTTACTCACAGACAAAACTCACAAGTGAAAACATTCCTTGAATGCACAAATGGGAGATCTGTTGACTGCAGGTCTTCACAGATCTGCCCTCTCATGGTTCCTTCTTCCCCCAGTGGGAGAAGTAGAAATCTGCATTAGGTGGAATGGGCCTTGTCCTCCACATAGGTCTTCCAAACAAGGGTGCCTTCTTAAATTTGGCTGCAAATGAGCTCTCTTGCTTGGTCTCCTCCCAGACATGAGGATGCTTATTTCCCAGATCTTCCTTTCCTTTTGGAAGAGAGTGCACAGGGACGGGAAACATAAATCTGAATAAAAGTGTTGTACTTCACTTCCTGTAAAGTAAAAGTAGAAGATAACGAAGTGGAGTAAAGCTTTTCTTCTCTTCTCAACATAAAGTAGTTAATGATCAAAGAAGGATAACTGGAGTACAAAACCCCCATAGAGAAACACTATGAAGTGTGCATACAGTTTTAGTGAATCTGGCCCTAGGCAGCACCAATTTTCATTAGCTGAAAGCTCTTAACCTTTCCCTAAGGTAATGAATTGTAAATGAAAGCCAAGTGGGACAGATTCTCAATTGCCTTGTACGTCGAAGTTAAACAAAGAGTATGCTTCACACCAGTTTGCACAGACTTAAAAAGTCATGCAAGGACAAAGAAGAATCACTCCCACTAGCTCACTGCTCCAAAAGGATTTACACTATGTATAAAAGAAACTGACACTCTCTCCTTCTTCCACCCTTTGATTTCAACAGCACTCGCAAACAAAATTACATGATGAATTTTTCACGGCAACATGGGCTCAGGCATTTCTACAACAGAAGACGAAGGTCACTTAGACGATATCCATGAAGAAACGAGAAATTTATTTTTTCTTCCTCCCAACATGTGATGTGTTGCTTTCCATTCTCCGAGTCTAGCACTGCATCTGGTATCAGGACTTTTCTGCAACTGGCTTGATGAATAACTGAAAGCCTTTCTCAAGACAGAGTATACACCACTTTTTCGCACTGTGAACTAATGAGAAGTGACTTATTTTCTCATAGGTAAATGTTTTAATGTTGATGTGTCTGTGAAAATTGTGATCTGTTGTAATATCAGTTACAGTGGCAGTATTGGAAGTAAGCAACTAATTCTGTTTAACAGGAAAAAAAGTTTAAGCACAAAGACTTTTCAGATTTTATGTTTATAAAAATCTACATACTAAGTACAGAATTTAACATTCTTTGTCACATAGGTATTTAAGTGCACTGTATTTCAGCTCTGTGTCATTTTATAAGATTAAGTTATCATTGTTTGTCCTCTTTGTATTCTCTTCTACAACATGACACATTGGCACTGTATTTACTTGTTTTGTTGTTGTAATATTTTTGCTGCTGATTTTTGGGCTATTTACCTTCTTAAAAAATGTATTAAAAAATAATCATCAAAGTACCTAATCCAGGATATAATTGCAAAAGTAGTTGTAAAGGCGTTGATATCCTTCGGTCTTATTCTTTGATATGTCTGTTGGTTAGCATTGTTTTGTGGATAAAAAAAAAGAATGCTTGACATTAAACTTTTTTCTACTAAGGATTTGTGAATTAAGCCCCAAACAGAAATTCCCAATTCCCTGTCTAAATGTAGTCAGTTCTCTGAAACTGATTTACTTACAGTAACTGCCATTTGGTGTCTGTAGTAATGAAGTGATTTGTAAACAGTGAACGTTTCATTGTGTTCTCTTTGGTGTTTGTTTCTATTGCGGGTCATGTTTGTATCTTCTAACAAAGTTGTATCTACACCAGCAACGTTATAATGCCCCTATAGCCCTAAACTGTCTATTATCATAAATAAAATGCTTCACTTTATGGTGAACCAAGCTGAAGATCCATGCTTCAATAAAGATAATGTCAACAAAGAATTCTGATGTTAGACTTTTCAAGCCATGTGGGCTTTACATGAAATCATAAATGAAATTCTTCTACTAAATACCTAGATTCTAAAGCAAACATCAAGGTTATTTTTTAATATTTAGCACATCACACTTAACAGCACTTTGCAAATAACACAAATGAAGAGATATCCACAGTCCCACCTATGGGCATAACATGGTCCTTGGAACAGGTCCTGGCGCAATGAATGAAACAGGACCATGGACCAATATGCACTCTTGCTTTATCTGCAAACCAGAAAGTGTAAACCACTGTTTCCAAGCTCTGGCAACACGAGTGTGGCACATAAGGAACCTGGTTCCAAACAGACAAAGCTGGTAATTCTTAGAATCATAGAACCATTTAAGGTTGCAAAAGACCTTTAACATCAAGTCCAACCATTAACCCAGCACTGCCAAGTTCACCACTAAACCATGTCCCTAAGCACCACATCTATACATCCTTAAAATACCTTTAGAAGGGGAATGGTGACTCAACCAGTTCTCTGGGCATCCTGTGCCATGCCTGACAACCCTTTCAGTGAAGAAATTTTTCATTACATCCAATCTTAACCTCACCTGGTGCAAGCTGAGGCCATTTCCTCTTGTTCTATACTTTGCTACTTGGGAGAAGAGACTGATGCCTGCCTCACCACAGCTTTCTTTCAAGTAGTTGTAGAGAGCAATAAGGTCCTCCTTGAGCTTCCTTTTCTTCAAGCTAAACAATCCCAGTTACTGGAGCTTCTCCTCATCAGAGAGAAGTATCATATATACCTGCTGTGCTCTTACATCGTGCACATCTGCTTCTAGCACTATATCTGTCTGAAACAAAATGGTGTTTGCTACAGATCCATGTTCAGCTGAACATGTGTTTAATTTTTAGGAGGTTTTTGATCACAGGTACCTGAGCAGTGCAGAAAAAAAAATGAGATCATTCAGTGACCAACTAGTCAACACCTTGGCTTGGTCAAAATTATGTGACAGACCTTTGGATGATCTGGAAACTTGCTGCAACAGTCCAGCCTCCTGCAAACTCACTGTACTGTTCTGGAGAACCAGTGTACTTTGTGCACTTCCAATCCCTGAAACAAGATAAAGGTTCTATTCAGAAAAATAGCAGGAAGACAAAACATGAGGGTATTAAAGAATATAACAACTTAATGTTTGGGCAAGCGATTTTAAAATATTGTAATAAGAGTTTTGCCCATTGAACAAACAAAACTGCAAGATATAAACATTCCTATTTTTTAAGATAGTTTTATTTGCTTTAATATATCAATAGAAGGGTGATATTTCAATCTAAAATGCATGTGCAGCTAATGTGCTTCCAGGGAATTAATTTATTTTAAAGACTTTAGATATAATGAGGCACTTTGCCTGACTTTTCAGGCAAGAGATCAGCATAATCAGAGAAGCTGCTTTTCACAGTTGTGTTTCTTTCCTTTGAATAATGTATGCAATTACAACTACAGTGGAATACAAAGCATTTTATCCAAACTCACCACAAACTCTGCACTGGCTTTTCTCTTCCTTCTCTGGGAGATTCCCAAGTGGTATTATCATTTGAGCCCTTTCCAGATTCCAGGAAGTTCTTCCTTAGACTTTTTCCATTCCTACAACACCTCGCATAGCATACACATATGGTATGCTCAGTAAATGTGGGGGTTTTTTTATTTTTCATCCCATATGGCTGAAAACAATGAGTCATCTGACATTAAACAGTTGTTAAAATAGCAAGGGTGGATAACAGATAATCAATGGCAATAAAAATGCAATAAAATATACTAATAAGCTTATCTACTGGTGTAAAACTTTGGCAGACATAACTATGAAAACTGACTTTTAGTACTTTTAGTATGCCTTATAGTCTTCCTCATTTCTCCTGTCAGCTCACTAGCCCATGTTCCCATAGAATAAGGAGAACATAAGAGAAATTAAACAAAAATACAGGAAAATTCAACTCTGACCCGCTGGAGTTCCCGAAATAAACAAAACCTGAAGTTCTCATAATTTTACCTAAATGTTTTTCTCTTGAGCTTGCTTCATCCAAAGATGATAACATTGTCTTAATGGGAGGAAATATGCAGAGCACCAATATTTTTGAAGGACCAAATCCAGCTTTGCAGGATCTTGACAATTTATAGAAAAGGGTAGTAATGAAATAACACAGCAAATACACTCAAGGACAAGACATTGTCAAAGAGCAAGGTACCAGCACACAAACTGGGTAAATACCGGACTAGACAACAAAACTATAGAAGTAGAATCAACAGCATAAAGCAGTTTTTAAAAATGCCACTTTGCATTGCATCAGTGGAAGTATTTATGATAAAACACAGTAAATATAAATACAGCTACCAGTGCCGGTAAAACAGACAGCAGTTGTCAGCTGTTGAGCCCTTCACTTAAATACAGATGTAAACAAGTTGGAGATATTGCAAAGTACTGCGGCAGAAACAAGACCCTTGAGCCCATGAGGTTCCAAGTAGAGAGAGTTGTTTAGTCTAGAAAGGAAAACATTTGGAAAGAGACATGACAACATCCATAAACATGGTTCTATGTTTTACTTACTTGCTAACCCTTTAGGGCAAATGTTACTGGGTGGAAATGCTGCCACAGCATCACCTCATCATTTATCCATTAGTAGTTAATGGGGTTGGTTATTATCAAAGCAGGAAGCCAGTGCAAGGCCCCAGATAAACCCCACTCAGATCAGCTTTGTAGTGAGGTTTAACTAATGACTCAACACTGGAGGAACAGGAACAAGCCAGCTGTAAAGGGGAGCTACCTTCATCCTGAGCTGGCAAGGGAGCCTCAGAACGAAGCAAGGTCAGCAAAAGGGCTTGCCTATGTTAAGCATGGCCCTAAAGAGCTCTTTAGGGCTGTTAGCAATCCAGAGCAGCTGAGGCCATGCAAGCACTTGCAGTGCATCTGTGAAGGAGCAGACAGAGCACCCACCATCCACAGGTGGTGGATCTGTTGCTGGAAGAGAAGACCATGGGGTATGAGGATGCAAGCATTGTACAGGGGACATGTGGATGAATTGTCCAATGTTCTCCTCTGCTGCTGCTGTTTTCTGACTTTTGCTTTTTCTTCCCCATGTTATTCCTGGTTCAGCTGAAGGGACTGAGCTGGCAGTAAGCCTAAAGACTTAGGCTCTGTGTGGCTAATTACTACAGAGCCTGATGGGGAGAGTTTGAGCTGGCACGTAGCAAGGCAGGGCCAAGCAAAAATGCTGTTCCAGGAATGGACGAATACCATACTGGAGGATGATGATAAATGCTGGGTTTATAGACTGAAACAAATTTCTTAAGCTTCTTTTAAAAAAGAAGAGAATGTGGTTGTGTTTTTGAGCTCTGCTACTCAGGGGAGATCTGTGCAAGGTGGTGGCAAAGAAGCCATGTCAGAAGGCTCAGGTGTTTCCCTGACTCTATCTGGCAGAACTCTGGGAGGTACTGTGTAGTCACAGGTTTCAGGGCTACTTCTGCATTAGCATGAAGCTTGCTGATCCCCTCAGGTCCCCCTTTCCCTGCACACTGACCATGCGCATACATGCCAGCCCTCTGCTGATAACCTAAAGCTCCAGGTGGGCTAGAAATAGCACATGCAAAGCCATTCAACTGGTTTATACTCACAACTGGACAGCTGATTTAAAATCACACCCTTCTCAGGGGATATTTTAAATTATTTGAGTTCAGCCATTTTCAAGGAACTTCAGTACAAAAAAAGGAAAATGTCCCAATGTTTGGGCCTCTGCTAGAATAACTGTGTTATCATGGACAAGAACAAAGCTTGACATGAGTTATGTGTCTGTATAGGACGTGTGTAGGAACTAATTAACAGCAGCATTTTAAGAACCAAGCCTACTGCCACTGAAATCAGTGGGAAAACTCCTGTACATTAAATGTGTTTCACTTCATATGGAAATGTCCACCTCAGCTTTACTAATTCAGCTGGTTTGACCTGTCCTAGGACCTGTGTAAGACTACAAATATATACAGGGGTTTTTCTGCCTTAGAAAGCTGTATCATTCTTAGAAGATCCATGAGTGTAGTTAGGGCATGGTGGGGAGTGAGCCAGTCAATGGAGCCTATCTGACCCATTTGGGATGTTTCATATGGGAAGTGTATGCCAATGGCCCAGTGGGAAGTGTCAGAACTCTGCACTCCCAGCCCCTCAGCCACCTTCCCTGCCCATACTCACCATCAGCAGCTGTCAGAGGAAGTTAAGAAACAACCAGCCCAACAGCTGGGGCTCCAGGCAGCTGTGAGTGCTGGATCTGGCCTTTGACAGCACCTTGCAGCTTTCCTTGCACTGCTGGAGAGCAGTGGCTTCCACTGCTCCATCCCCTGCAAGCTGGCTGAGCCTCCAAAGCTCCCACTGAGCCCCCAAAGCTCCCATTTGAACCCTCTGTCATCACACAGCTCCAGTGGCGTGTGCGCACCCTTAACTTATATTCCCCAATTATCCTCCACAGTAGTGTTTTTACTCTTCTCAATTGTCTACATTGTTTATTCTGTATTAAGTTTCCCTCCCTATTCTTGTTTTGACCAAAAATCCTCTTCTCATCTTGTTGCTACTGAGTTTAGCACTGTATCAATCCCTGGCCTTCTCCCAGAGCTGAAGAACCACAGCATCTTTTACCATTTTAGACAATGCTGGAAAGAAGCAATAAAAAGAATTATTAACCTTTGAGTGTGTCAGACTAAAACGCACCAAGAAATTAAAACCAGCTTGTACTTAAATGCAACCATTGACACAATTAGCGTAACATAATCCTCAGGATTACCGGAACATTCAAAATACTTTGCACCTGGGTGGACTTTTCTAGCAGGAAGTCTGCTAATCTGTGTTGGTTTGAGGCTTTCTCTTCTCCTTTCCCTTTGTGCAGGGTGTATAAACAGGTCTTTCTGTTGTATGTTACTGCAATTTATGTTTTACTGGCAATAAAGCATTTCAGAATTTCACTACCAGGCCACACCTTCATAAGTGAATTACACCTGCATTCTAACACAGGCTACAGATTTCCAAGTTCAGAAAAAAAAGAGCTTTTTGGATCAAACTATGAATCAACAGAGATGTGCTTCCCAAAGTATCTCCATTTACCCAGTTCTGTGTAACAATGGCATCCAACATCATTTCACATCAAGTCTGATGTATGTGGCATTATCTATCACTCTGAAATTTTTCAACAAAATGTCTTTTT
This sequence comes from Corvus brachyrhynchos, assembly GCF_000691975.1. Taxonomy (NCBI): domain Eukaryota; kingdom Metazoa; phylum Chordata; class Aves; order Passeriformes; family Corvidae; genus Corvus; species Corvus brachyrhynchos. Next base: position 1,855,180 of record NW_008246057.1, on the reverse strand, counting down.
GTTACAGCCTATTTTGAATAAACAAATCTTCTAAAGGCAACTTTAGAAATGTTTTGATCTTGAAATTTCTCAATTTGACAACACTGAAATTTAAAGTGCTGTATTTCACCTTGAATTCATTTGAATTTTATTTAAGTTACTCTTCAATTCTAACAAGGGCTACCATGTAAAGGAATCATTTTAAAGTTTTCAAATCCTATTCAAGTCCTGTATACACCGGTTTCACAAATTTTTTCATGGTCTTAGTGCGTAATTTCAAAGCTGGAAAAAAACTTCCATGAATTCTGTGAACAAACCCAAATCTGGGAAGTGGGAAAACATTTTTGTCTTGGGTGAGAGAGAGCTACTATTATGATGGAAAACATTATAAACCAAGGACTGAAAGATGTGATCTGTGAAGGCATTTCACTACTAATTCTTCCATATTCACAATGAAATTGATACCTATGTATTCTTTGAGCCCCGTAAAGAAATAAAAAACTACACCCAGATAGGTATTTGAAAAGAATTCTCAGTTCAGCTGCTCAGACACTGGAATAGGTTGCCCAGGGAGGTGGAGTCACCATCGCTGGAGGTGTTCAAGAGGCGTCAGGATCTGGCGCTGGCCGATGTGGTTTCGGGATTACAGGGGCAGTGCTGGGTTGACGGTTGGACGTGGTGATGTTGAAAGACTCGGCCAACCTTGCTGACTCCACGATCCCATGACTCTGCGGTTCCCTCCGAGCGCTGCGCCCCGGGCGGCTCCGAGCAGGGCAGCGCCCGCGCAGCCCGCACCGCCGGGGACGCG
>NW_008246057.1:1826330-1853683 GCF_000691975.1 Corvus brachyrhynchos | reverse complement strand
CCCCCGCCCCCAACCCCTTCACGCGCTTCCAATTTTCAGGCAAAGAAGAAGATTTTGCCTTTCCTTGTGTCAATGTTTTTCAACTTGACGAACTGTGGGAACATTTTGAACTCCTTACAAGGGATCAGTGAAAGCAACTAGGAAAAGCCAGCCAGAAGAGTAAGTAGGCTTAAATTTGCCGTGCTCGTTCCCATGCTGCTATTGCAAAACTTTTAATTGTCTGAACACTGAAATATGGTTGAAAGCTTTTTTCGGGATGCTTCGAAATTTCAGAGGACCCAAGTGGCCGTTGCAGCAGGCATTTAGGGATAGTCCAGTAGGAAGGAAAAGAAAAAAACATTAGATTGCTGCCATTATTTCTGCTGATGAATCAGCAGAATATACGTTCTATCTATACATATATCTATCCCAGTAATACAGTTGTACAGCACTGGGTTTTATGTGGATGACTGACTACAAGGGTCTGGGCACTGGAACATTTTGGCTGAAGTTTTCACAAAGGAAGACTAAAATCTGCAAACAGACTTTTAAAATGTCTTTTACTAAATGTGCAGTAACAGGTTAACAGGTGGGTTAACAGGTGTCTTGATTTTTATTACAGAATTTAGTAGGATGCTACTTTACTGCCACTGTAGAAATAGAAGAACTAAGGTAATTAACTGTGCTTAACTTGTGTTTCAGAAGTAAGCACGTGCAGGTAGCTTGCAGTGAATTAACTCTGTGGGGATCACCTCTTGCCTTCCTCAAGGGACAGTAGTCACACTTTGAAACCCTTGGTTTCTGACAGTGCTAAGCCTTCCTAAGACACGATAGCTGTTTCAGTTCCACATTTAGCAGTATTCTGAACTGAAGTGTTTTGTTAATCGTCTTGCACTGTACTGTGAAACATCTCTGAAATGTAGTGTGGAAAAGGTATAGGGAGGGAATGGAGTTTTGCACATGCAGAGCTGCTGTTGGTAGCTGATAAAGCATATCAATTTGTAGTAGCATTTACTTCCTTGTATAGGCTTGAGAGTATTTAACTCATCAGTCTCATTCTTCATTGCATTTAAAGGTATCTGTATGGGGGGAGGTGGGACAATATTGAGTTACATTCAGAATCAGATTTCAGAGAGGGAAAGCTCTTAAGTCCAGTAAGAAACAAGCCTGCTGCTGCATCCATGCTTGGGTTCTGGTCACATTTCCTCTGTCTAAGTAATGTGTCTGGAGCTGATGTGCTTTTTTTGCTTGTACTGTACAAACTCTGTGTGCAGGGTAACAGTTTGCTTAAAGGCTGACATGATTTAAAAAAGTGAAGATGTTTGAGCATAATCCATGTGAAAGGCCTAGGAAATTATGACGTTTTTAACCTCTGGCACAAACTGATCCCTGTTTTCTATCCTGAATACTTACTAAAGTGCTCTGTTGGATTCAGCCATCAGATCCTACAACTTGGAGCACTGAACAGCCATTGCATCTCACCTTTTGTTTGAAATGTCTAGTCCATTACTGTGGTTCAAATCATATCTTTAGCACAAAGTTCTTCATGGGTATAGTAGTCTGTCCCCAAAAATTCTGTGTTTTTAGAACTTAATTATTCCAAAACCACATGGAAAGTTGGTTATTTAGTGTGATGCTAAAATCATGGAAAACAGGCACAGATCTAGCACATGGCTGTAACACTTGCTTTTTTGCTAATAACTTGAGAAAGAAGAACCAAACGTATGTTTATCTGCTTTGACTATTGTTACAGTATGGACGGACAAGTATTGTCTTAAACTACTGTTTTTTTGGACTGTAGCCTCTGTAAATGAAACTAAGACTTTTGTGCAGCCACTGAGTTTCCTGGAAAAGCACAGAGTCCTTTGAGTCCTCTGCCTCTCTTGGTGTCTGCCCGATGAACTGCTGACTGCTATTTTTTCTTCTATTTTATTGCTGATGTATTTTTTCTGTAAGAGCTGGTTTGCTGAAGCTTTCTTTTCTGTTTTTTTTCTATCTGATTGTTTCGTAACCTGTAACTTTTAGCACAAGAAAACCATGCTGAAGCTAAAACTCTCAAGTTCTAATTAGCCTATTGATTTCCCAGTTAACTTAATTGAATTAAACACCATCCTTATTCAGATGTTTCTTCCCCCAGATGTGTTAGCCAGCAGAGTGTTGTCCTGCTAGATCGTATTTTGTGATAACTATTTATTTCATTTTGTGCAGTAGCAAGCTGGGAAGACCTTACGTGTGACAAACAATGGTGTGATTGCCTTCCTGGGAGGTTTTTGACAATTAATCTGTATTTTTACTGCCTGGGTAGAATCTTTTTTTCTCCAGCCTTCATTGAAAGCTTACTGGTTTTGCCCAGGCAGTGGTTCAAGTTACACTGCTCTGCTTTGACTGTTACACACCATTTTGTATGTCCATTTCTGTTTGTGTTCTTGTGTTGTTGTGGTTATTGGGGAGGGTGTGGGTTAGCTAATTAATAGATTTTAATCTGTTAATTGAAAGCCTGAGATTTTGACACATAGACTGGGCTAGAGCAAAGATCAAATTGCTCCTTTCCATTTATTTTATGGAAATTAGGTTCTGAGGCAGGGCTGAGATTTGAGAACTCCTGAGAAAACCTCTCATAACTAACCTCTCATCCCATGTTGGGCAGGGCTTTGAGCAACCGGGTCTAGTGGAAGATGTCCCTACCCATGGCAGGGGGGTTGGAAGTAGGTGGTCTTGAAGGTCCCCTCCACCATTCTGTGATTCTAGGGCACAGACAGAATTTTCCAATCCAAATCAAAGATTGCTGTGTGTCTGTTGTTTGAAACATCCTGGTTGGAGTTCAGTCTGGTAGGGACAAACCAATTAAGCTCAATTAAGGATTGAACTAATTTTTTATTACAAAATTTCTACGTGGTTTTCATGGAGCAGAATTTAAAAATCCATACCCCATGCAGGAGAAAACTTGGATTGCTACTCAGAGATGCCCACAGGGAGCTGCCTGTTCCTGTTCTCACAGAGCTCTACTAAGCTCAGGCAGATCTGAAGGATGACATCAGGAACAAAACTACATATCTTTCCTAGATACGGACAACTGTAATGTCTTCTCTAAATACAGAAGTTTTGCTGCTGCTGCTATAACTTTGTAGCGTAACACTGTTCAAGTCCTTTCCCAGAGAAAGCTATACCTGAGTTCATTTACCTCTTCAGCATCTAACCCTGCATCTCCTGCTTTACCAGGATCCTGCCACAGATTCACAGCTTTGACGTAACATTGTTTTCTAAGCCCTCGCAATTTCTTTCAGGTTTACTGTTTCTTTATCGACTGTCTCTGGTTCATTGCATTTTTCTTTTTGGAATTTTGCACTGGGCTTCTTGTTTGCTTGTTTTGCTTTCTGTATTATATGATTCTAGTTCTATTTCTTTGCCAGTTTCATGTTTAAAATCAAATATATATGATCTTTTTTTGGTGTTTCATTTATGTCCATATAGCTGAACAGGTGACTTGAGTCTAACTACAGTTGTAGTGAATCTGATTTTATTTCTTCCCCGCATTCTGGTGACATTTGTTTCTTTTGTGTATGTGTTCCTGAGAAAGAAAGAAAGAAGGAAAGGTTCTTACAAGAAGAAATCATCAGAAAATTACTCAATGAACCTTTCTTCATTTCATTTGACGATCCTCAACCCAGATACCCTTCTTGCTCTTCCAGTTGCTTCATCAAGACACTCTGTTCTAGTGTAGCTGTTGCAGGAATCCATTCATGCAGGGTTGTTCTGCCAAACACACTTGGAGTCATTTGGAGAAGTTTTCAGCTCTGTGAGGGTTGGTCTTCTTGTCTGTGCCGTTAAGAACAGACATGGGGCTGTCTCACATTAAAATTTCATCAGCTACAGAAGAAATATGAAGCCATAAGGTGAACTGCAAATAAAGCAGGGGTTTGCTGTGAAATACTTATTTGAGAAACTTCTCTACACATTTTTTGCTATTCTATTTTTAAATATTTCAAGCAAAAGCAGTGTTGGCCTGTGTCTGCCTTGCACTCATGGCCTTTAGGTGTAACCTTGGCATCAAAATGTTGAGGAAAGTTATTCCCACTGTCTGGCACACGCCTTCAGATCATGAAGCAACACTCAAGTACATAGGAGACAGGAGAATGCTGTTGTTTAGATAACATCTTAACCAACAGTTCCATAAATGGGGACAGAATCTATCATAAGTCATGTTCTGCTTACTGCTCATACAGGATTTGCTTTGATACCTAGTGCAGAAAAAAGATAAACACAAAAAATGTGTGTTACAAAGTAGCTTCCAAGAACGAAATGTTTGCAGATCCTAACATGGATAGGGAAGGTCTCAGAACTATCAGGACAAGAGTTGCAGCTTTGATAAAAAGTTAGCACTACTACTTTACCAAGGAGTGGCTGCCCTATGCTGAAGTTCTGTGTTGCCTTTCAGAAGCATCAGTTCTTCAGGTATTTGTTCAGGCAGTGGCAGTGGCTGTAGCCTGTTTTGCAGAGGAGCAGATCCTTTCAGAATGTGTTAGAAAGAGAGCCTTGTAGAGATTCCTTGGAGACTTCAAAACCTCATGTGATTTAAGTAATGTAGTTACTTTATGCCATGTTTTCAGCAGTGAAAGTGGAATATAAATTTATAATCCCATTCTAAACCCTCTCTTCTTCCCTTTCTGCACCTCAGTCATTTCTTCCTCTGACCACACTGTTCTACTATCCTTCAGTTTCCTCTGTGACTTGAGAGGTTTGCACTGTAAACATGATGACTGAAATGATTTTGGTTATAAATAACAGCCTTCTATTTTTTTGTTGTTTATTTTTAACTTGATGCAGCACTTGAGAGGCTAGTGATATGTGTAAACAGAGTTGATGAAGCAGAGAGGGGAGAATTCTTTTGGTGGCTTCTCTGCAGAAGGAGGTGTATCATAGAATGAAGTAATGTCTTTCTGCACAGACACTTGTTTGCTGTCTGTGTGTTCCACTTAGCCTGAAAAAATGAACCAGCTGCTGGAGGTCATTGGTGCACTGAGATCACACGAAGTACAGAAATTATTTTGGCTTAGCTTGGTGTGTATGCATGATCTTGATTTATGATATCTCCTCTGATCAACTGGAGCTTTATGATGAAAACTGCTCCAGCAAAGTTTTTGGCAGTGGATTTTCTCTGGAAAATGAAGCTGGCTAATGATTACCTGTCTCTGAGGTGGTATATGTCCTTATCAGTCAACTTAAGCACAATGAAGGGGTCATCCACCGTGGTACCATTCTGATTATCTGATTCCACTATCACTAGCTACTGCTTTTGGCAAAGGGAAAGAAGATGGCAGACTAGGATCCCAGGTCACTGAAGTCACAAAAAGCAGGAATAAGAATGATCATATTGCCATGGGTTCTCATGGTCATCAGTGTGTTTACACTGGAAACAGAAGTCATCCCTTATCTATATTTCAGAGGGAAGGAGACCAGAGTTCTGCTGCTCAAAGTGTTCCAGGTGTTTGTCTTATGTGGAATTGATTAAACAGCTCAATCATCCTAACAGGTTCCTTAAACATTCTGTTGATGAAAATAAACATAAGATTGCTGGTTGAGAAGAGATACTGTTAAGACACTGATGAATTCATTAGTCCTTGGAATAAACCTTTGGACACTAAAGTATTTTTTGGCAAGGAACATGAAATATAATTTACCTCTTATCAGTTAAATAATCTTATTATTTTTAATATATATCTAATTTGTTATCATTTTGAGAGGAGGATCTTTATGCCCCACATGTTATTATTATGCTCTTTTCAGTGGCTAAGATAGGTGCATTAGAGGAAAATACATCATACTGATTTCAACAGCCTTAAGAAATGAGGCTGCTGCTACTGCTCCATATCCCCAGATCCAACCAGTTCCAAGGCTAAAGATGTGTTTCCCATAGGCACACAGACACAGAATACACACACACAATGTGTTTACATCTGTACATGGCAAATCATGCATATCAGAGAGGCAACACCGACAGCTTCATCCCCTCTGCTCTCTGGCTAAGCAGGATGGAGGTCCAAGAGTGAGAATATATGTAGAGATACATCACACACCTACAGGGTGGATCCCTCCAGCACATGGGCTCACACACTCAGTCTGCCCAGCAGCTCCTTCATCCCAGTCTCCCCAGCTGAGCTGACATATGAGCGCTCAAGGCTGTAGCCCTACTCCAGGTACTGGTACAGACCATCATATGTGTGACTGGCCAGGACTTCCCTGGACCCCTTTTGCTGCCCCTGTGTGCTCTTACTCTTAGAGATGGGCAGATGCTTCCACACCCAGAACTGGCAGGGACTTCCAGGGTCCCATAGGTGACCCTTGTGTGGTGCTCTGGACTGATGGGGGTGAGCTTTTGATAGGCTGGTGGCTCATGTGGTGGCCCTGGCAGTAGCCCACCAGGGTATTATCCAGGTTCTCCATCCTGCTGTTCTCAGTAACCCCATGGGTGTGTGGAGAAGCTTTTATTAGACAACCAAACACAGTTTATGTAATCATCTCACCTTTCTAAAGAGTAAAGTGGAAATTTTGCCTGTCTGAAAGCTGCATAGAAATTTAAGGTCTTGATTTTTTTTTCCCAAAGGTTTACTCCTGGAGTGCATTTCTTAGATTAGGACCTACACAAGGAAAATTTTGTTTGTTTCACAAGTCATTTCTAAATTTACATAAACTTACATAAATGCTTCTGGTTTTAAAAATCTAGTTGTTAGTGGATTTAATGGGAGTAATGGAGGAGGAATGAGAATAATGAGCACAGTCCAATAAAACTAGGAGAACACACTCATTATGACCCCACCCAGTCATTTTACACCTTTGTGCATATTTTTAAAAACAACTTTGTACATGTCACTCAAGGTGATAAGTGGAAGGGCATAGGGCACTGGGGAATGAGGCCAGAGAGGAAAGAAAGAAATGAGCCATTATGTGGTTCCTAAAATCACCCGGATTTTTGTCTCACCTCTTCAGACAGTAGGAACAGACTTTGCAGTAACTGTGCCTTTCAGTGTACATTTGGGAGAACATATTTTACATAGAATGGCAGTATTTCCACCAGCCCTTTGGCTGATGGCAGTCACCTGTATTTGTAAGCTTGGAGACACAAAATATTTTGTAGACTTTTTAGTTCATGATCAAACTTGGGGTTCTCTAGCAGAGGACACACTGTAACACAGTAGTAGTACTGTCCACCTGTGCTTTTCTGCTATTTAAAGCAATTTGTGCTTAGCTTCCAAAAGAAAGGGGGTTTGCTCTTTTAAAACAGGCAAGACAATGGATTTGCTGCTGATTCCCCCATTTCCTTAGGCGGTTCAGACACATTCAGGTTAGATACACATTAAGAGCAAAAGTGCCTATTAAAGCTGCAACAGTCACACAGTATACCATTCTTAATATCTCCACCTTCTGGCTTTTTTTTCCTCCCCATAGTTGTATTTTGAATCTGAGGAACAGCAGCCAAATCTTTGTCCCTAGAAATTTTATGGTTGCACTCTGACTCATGTGATTTGGATCAAAAATTACTGTCCTCTACAAAAATCTGTGCAGATGGCTTGACAGACCTCCTTTATCAGCTAAGATTGGGAAGAGAAAGTGCTAATTTATTAGTGATAGTGTTATAAATTAATGTTTGCTTCTACTTTTTTTTTTCTTTAACACCTTCAATTTGATAATAGCAGTAAAGACATAAGACAGGCCTTTATCAGTGAGATAAAGAATTGCCAACTCTTAAGTCTTTTGCATACAGGTTTTAACTACTTCAACTCAACTCATATCTGGCTGATAAGATTAACGATGGTGTTTCTTACAGCTTTTGAACTTTATTCTTGCCATGAAGTTCAAAGGTTGTCCAAGAGCAGTATTCCACTATCCACCATTGCCATTCTCTTCCTCTGGGTAAAGGTCTGTGAGTTTTCAGAAATCATAGCAGTCAGCTTTGTTTTCATGAAAATGGCAGTACCTGCTTTTCAAGCATTCTGGGAGTGAAGGGCAAGACTCAGTTTCTGAGCCATGGATAACTGTGTTGGCAGTTTGTCAGACAGCAAACACTTGGAGAAACACTCAAACTAGTCATGAAATGCTACTATTTTGCTATTCTATGGACAGTGCTCATAAAGACAAGCATCTCAATCTTGCTGTCTGTGTCTTTTGCAAAAGAGAGGGATGATATTAAAGACTGTAGTTGTTACTGTATTATCTACATCTTAGTATTTTAGGTTGCCATCAGAGAACATGCTTATGCAGGGCTGTTAAGATGAAGTTGGTGACATGACATGGAAAAATAGAACATGATATATCTAGCAGTAGTTTTAGGTAGATTTAGGACCTCTTTTAATGACATGTGATTTGTTTTCCACGTTCTTGTATCCACTGTGAAGGTAAAGACAAGATCCTCTCGTATCCTCCCTCAAGCTTACTTTCATGTTAGCTGGTTCTCATGATTCAGTGCAGTGTAACTTCCTTATTCTAACTGAATCAGAAACGTTCAATGTACAGCTTAAAAACCTTCAGACTGAGTGGTGGTGAAACTTGGCTTGTGACCTCTGCTAGTATTCCAAACTTGTCATGATCTGGATAACTGATTTAGAGTTGAGCTTTGCTCGGTTAGTCAAATACACCTCTATCATTTTTTCTACCATGAAAAACAGAGGCAGGATGGAACTTCTGTTGTTCTGCATATGCTCATAGTACCTGGAAGAGTTGGAGCATGTGTACAGAACTGGAGATTTCCAGACCCCTCCAGGTATAGATTTACATTTTAAACTTATGTGTTTATCTTTTCCAGATAATATCTTTTCCAGATATTAACCAATCTACATGAAGCTGAACAAACTCAAATGTAGAAATTTGGGACCTGAATTGTTTGGGGTTAACAGGGCACTGTCTTGTGTTGCTGTCCTTTGTAGCAGAGAGAAGGCAGAGTGCATGTTTTTAAAACCTTGGCTAAAAATGTTTTGATATTACATTCTCATTTTGTTGGAGAAGTTTGGCCAAAACCAAGCCATTGAACTGATTTGGTTTGTGTCTTTTGCATGCAGCTGCAGTTTTTGTTCTGATTTGAGTGGATTTTCTGTTTAGGACTGATTAAAATTACTTCTTAATTTGTAGATCAGGCCAATGTTGCCAGAACACATCAATCACTGGAAAAGATAGATTCTATGTGAATAATGACATAAGGGACCATTACGGAATCCCAGAATGGTTGAGGCTTGAAGGGACTTCTGGGGATCATAGATTACAACCTCCCTACTCAAGCAGGATCACCTTTATTTCACACAATAAAGCTGAAGCCAATCTAGAATGTGGTGTAAATAAAAAAATTAGAATTCTAATGAAAATATCCTTTTGTGACTAACAGTGTAAGGAAAATGTTGCTTACAAATTACTGAGAACTGAAGAGAAGCTAGGTTGTATCAGTCCTAAGAGATAGAAACTACCAAGACCTGAGTGGAAAATTCTAGCACTTTCATCAGACTGAAGTCTATTGCATAGATAACAATATTGGTATTTTGCTGATGGTCTTGACTGTATTTGCTGAATCAGAATGTTGGACCAATCATGGTTAGCTTTGTCTGGGTGTTTAGGTAGCATTTGTTTAATTTCTGCGTGGTAACCCTTTCCCAGAAAAGCACTGATGTACAGCTAAAACCTGAACCACCCCTGGGTTAGCTCCCTTGGTTGAAGGCAAACACATGCTTAAGTGACTTGCTGGACTTGAGCCCAAGGCCTTGTTCACAATGATAGCTCTGTTTCCCATTGCGCTCACGTTCTGTCATCGAATGTGGCACTAGCCAGCATCTCTGCCTAACAACATAGCAGTCCTGTCACTTTGCTCATAACTGGGAGTTGTGTTTCTAGCCCAGTATTTCTAAAAGCAGCAAACATGGGGCAAAGGAATTAGCAGAGTGCCTTTAAAACACGTTAAGATGTTTGTGGCACTGAATCAGACAAAGAGATCTTTACAAACCTTCTGGCTAGTTTTAACACTGGGCGCATCTCCCGATTCTTGTTTTAGTCAGTGCAGATTGAGAATAGCAGTAAGTGGTACACCCATTGAAATAAGAACTGTTTGAAAGTAGCGAATTGTGCATCCTTGAGATTCTGTTTGCAAAAAGAAGCCTCTGAAATAGAGGGGAAAGCAGGTGGATGGCTGCAGGAAGCAACTGACAATCTGGAAGAAAGAAATGGGTTTCTCAGTGTTAAAGTCAGAGTTCTGTCTTTTGATAATGGACATGCCAGTTTGTGAGTAAGCAGGAAGTAACTCAGCAGTAAAGGAATCTCCCTCCTACAGGGACATGTTCTTTAAAAACTGAGGGAAAATCCAGATAAACATGAATACAACTTTCCAAGTTCGTTTCAGCTATTATTTACAAAGTAATTAATGCGAAAGCTTTCATTACACAAGAGAAGCATAAATTAATAGCTTGCATATACGAAAGAGTGAGTGTGATTTATTTTCTTACTGCTGTTACAGATTATTTAATTAGACTGCAATCACAGTTCTTGTCTCTAGCTTGTCAGAATACATTATTTGAACAGAAATGCCAAATCTGAGGCTAAAAAGGCAACCAAACTTATTTTGTCTGCAACCAGGTTTTTCAGTGGAGACTGTGGAACTGTTGCTCCTTCACTGCTGCTCTGTGAGATCAACTATGGAACATGCTCAAGAACAAGAAGCGTGTCTTGAGCAAACCCAAAGGTATTGTGTGCAGAGACCGATATACAACCAGGAGCTCCTGCAAGGACAGCTGCACAGGCAACAGAGAACCCCTCAGACCTTAGGGCAGAAGATTGCACATTCTTGTCGGTAGGGTTTTTTGTCTTGACTTTGTTTTATTGATTAGAAATATTATAATTCTTAATTGATTCATGCAATTAGCTGGTAATCTTTTCAAAGAAACCTAAAAGATAAAACCACTAATTCTGCTTTGACTATTCAGCAAGACTGGGAAGAAGTCATATATGTGCTTTTAATGTTAATGTATAATTGTATTAAAAAATGTTGGATAAATTAGTTGAATTGCCTTCATCAAAGTGCAGAAGGAAAATATGCAGCATAGGAATGTGAACTGTTAGTCAAATCACGTGACATGAATTCATAAGACCCAGAAAAATATCTGTCCTTTTTATGTGGAAATACTTAGAGCCAAATTTGTTCTTCACATGATCCTTTCACAGAAGAATGGAGATGTGTGATAGCTGTGTAGAAATCTAAATTATTAGTCTAATAAGAACTTACTGAAGGCATTCTGTAGCCTTTAATTAACTGCCTTGGAATCTAAGTATCATCTGGTTAGACATGAAATGTCTTTAACTGTGCTTCTCTTGCTCTGTGGTACCAGGGGATTTAAGTTCTAGTTAAGTTCTCTTTGGCTTTATGTTTATCCATGCTTCATTTGCAGAGTTTTTTCAATTTCTTGCTCAAACCTTGTTCTGCAGGACAACAAATTATTTCTGCCTGATTGCTTTCTATAAAATATTCCTGTTCACATGATTTGACATTTGGAGATTTGCTTTGGTTTATGGAATGACTTCAATGGTAAAGACATTTAATTCCACCTCAGAAAACTTACCTATCCTGAATAAAAAAAATGTGGATCAAAATCCTCCTTCTTGTGATGCAGTCTACTTAAACATGGAGAAGTGTGGATGACTCCCTCACTTGTAGCAGCAAGCTTCTTCACTGTGCAATTCAGAAATGCTAACAAATCTCTGCAATTCTCTGCAATTCTCTTGCAGTTCCCCTACACAGGAAAGCATTTATACAATCCCAGTATCACATTTTTACCCAAGGTTAAACTTACCACAGTACAATCAAAGCATGATGCATAGCAGTACTGGATAGAGATATGTGTTTCCTGGCTCTGTTCATTTGTCATGAGTCAGGGTTTCAGAAGGTTAATGGCTCTGCTAAGAGCCACAAGGGTCAGTGCTGCTGGCTTCAGTGATAGTAACAAGTACTGGTTAAATTAATAGATCTGGCATTTTTAAAGCATAATAATGTAAAATGTTATGATCAAAAAAAGTATAAAGCACACAAATAGTAAATGGGAAAAAGCACTGCAAAGTACTATGATGAGTGAAAACACTACCAGGAAGCAAGTTATGCTCAGGGGATTGTTACTAGCAATGATCTCAGTAAAAGGTGGTGTGTGGCCACTCAGTTGTGCATAGAGTGGAACAGTTTTACTTCCCACTGACCTCCAGCCTCACAAGACTTTAGTTCTCTTCTCCAGTTCCGTAAGGTTTGTGGACAGCACCAACATGTGATTAAGGGCTAAATTAACTGGAGGCGTAGTTGCTTGTGCGTAAGCATGTCCAGAAATTATTGTCATCAGGAGTCCGAGCCTGCCTTTAATTTTCCTGTATAGGGATGAAAGACAATTTTTTCAACATTTTGTCCCCTGCTAGTGTCTAACTTTCTTTCTGCTTTGTATTTCCAGTTGTTCTTCTAAGAAAGCCAAGTCTCATCTTTACAGTTTCTTACCGATTTTAAAATGGCTTCCTCGTTACCCAGTGAAGGAATACTTATTAGGAGACATTATCTCAGGAATAAGCACTGGGGTCATGCAGCTTCCTCAAGGTGAGTGTACCTCTAGATTTAATTATCTCTTCTTTGCTTTTTCTGTGTGCTTTTATGGTAGTGTTTGGCATCCTGAAACAGGTGCTCCTGAGAACAGGATGTGTATCTCAGGGCTCTGTGTGGAGATCAGCATGGATTCTGCAGACCAGCCCAGAATGATGATCCCCTTAAAACTGCAAGTCAGTGATATGCACCAAGCTCTGAAAGAAGCTCCCTCTCTAATCAGTACCCACAGCTCTCAATGGCAGAACAACTTTCCACACTTCAAGAGAATGTGTAAACTTTTGCTGAATGCACCATATTACTTACTGATTTCATTGTCCTGAAAGTCATGGCAAATTTCCTACAGAGGGTAGCAGTATCTAACAGACATACAGACATTATGTTTCAGAGAGCAACTGGTGTGAAGTAACCAAACTAAATTTAACCAGAGAAGAACATGCAAGAATCCAAAGACTGATCACTAAGGCTAGAAGTAACCAGTTTATGCTGGAACCATAATAGTGGGCAGTGATTTGCATGGTGGAAATAAGTCAAAAGTATCATCTGTAACAAGACTGAAAATCTGTGGAAATTTCTGTTAAATTACTTGGAAGTGTCACCCTAAGTGGAGCCTGGTCCTGAACCAGGAGCAGGCTCTGGAGGACAAAGAGAAAATCAGTGTTGACTATTCTGTTCAGCTCTTGGTGAATGGACCAGTAGAATCTTTTGTTTAGCCCGACACTTACTATTAGTGGTTTCAGAAGTGTTAGGAGGTTAGAAAGCAACAGCACATCTACAGCAATATCATTATGGGCTGCCCACTGCTCTGGGAATGGCAGCTTCACAGCAGCTCCCACAGTCTCAGTAGATTTTTCCAGGAGGTCTTGGAGTCAAGGAAATTCTTTCATTTCTGCAGAGCCCTGTCCACAGGGCGATGTAATTAAGCATATATAAGTTTACTTCAATGTTGACTTATTTCATATTTGCATCTCACTTGTTCCACTTTAGGTGGAGGCAGGTCTGAAAAATTCATCTATAAATCCAAGATTTTAATAGGTGGTAACCCATTAAAATAACTAAATCCTCAGACTGTGCGAATAATTTTTTTATTTCTGAATCTTCCTGGTTTTGTGTTTCATAATTAAGGTTATTTTTTCTTCCACACATGTAAGCATCAACTTATCTTAAACTGATAGCTAATGTGGTTAACTTTCAGTCATATCTGTCATATACTAGATACAAACATTGCCAGTTGTATAACGAAACATAATTTATGTCATGACCTGAAAGCACACTAAAATATAAGTGGTCAGCAGTGGACTTTATACTTAATTTTGTGTCTCTGTTTTAAAGTAAACACTATTTGTTTGGTGACTGTAAACATGCCCTTAAATTGCTCCTAATCTTTCGCTTTCTTAAAACACAAAAGTTGAACTTTCATTTTTCTGGAATAGATGTAATTATAGCAAGCATGAGTTCAAAGATGCCTGGGAATCATTCCAGGCAGAACAACAATGACCATGGTGTTCAAGCCATGGCCTCCTATCAGGTCAATATCTCTTTATTTCCTTGGCACTGACAGGCTTTAAAAAAGCCAGTACAAATGAAAGGGAATAAAAGGGTATTCAGATCAGGAACTTCACACAGACCCACCCTCCCACTTTTGAACACTGATTTTCTGTTCTGGTTACTTGTACTGTTAAGTTAATCATCATACTAAAGGCCTGGCTGTTATATATAATACAGGGTGTTTGCTGATGTCAGGAGAGGTACCCCTTGGGTCAGAGAACATATGTGGGATGAGTTTCACAAGTACTTAATGAAGTGCTCATTGGAGCAAGAGCATAAATGATACCATCAGTCTAGTTCTCATGGAAATTTGAATTTTTGGTTAGGAGTCAGGCTCAAACAAGGCCCTCTGAGTTACTAGAAGAGCATTTGGATGGCACAGAAGATCCCTTTGGTTTACTTTTTTTGTAAACTGATGCTTTGTCTCCCAATTTAAATTAATAGGGAGAGGTGTTTTTGAGTATCACTGGCTCTTCATGGTGGGTGAACCATTGCTTGTGTTTGGAATTTGTACTGGGCCATTGGACCAGTCTGCCCAACTGTGGCAAAAACACACAGCTTCCTCAGGTGTTACCAGCCTGCACTTGTGAGAGTGCAGAACCAAGCCAAGGCAGGATACAGTGTTTTCTCATTGGGGCCCATTTGTTCTGTTCTGGTGTCAATTCTCATTAACACAAGCTGTGTAGAGCTGTTGTTTTGGCTGCAGCTGCTTGGGACAGTATGGGCCATATCACATGGTGCACATCATTTGCTTGTGAGCCTGGTCCCATGACAGCCACACCCTGAGTCACACAGAGGGGGAACACTGTGGGAGATGTTCTTCCCTGGTGTCCCTTAGAGCTGTTTCCCCACAGCTCCACTGGTGTACTTGCCAGCCCCCACTACAGATAGGGACGATGTGGATTGCATTCCACTGCATGGAACTGGACAGGGCTTAATGACAAAAAGGGACTTTGTTTTTGGGAAGAATACCAGACTGTATAAGCTCTGTGACCTTAACAGATTGTCAGAAATTATTCTCTGCTTATTTTACATTTTGAAGCATGTTTTGTGGAAACATAGCCTGTTATGTCATCCCAGCCATTCTGGGGTGAGGGAGGAGGGGAATGTTTAATCAGTTATAGGTTGCCATGAACACCCACCATGTCTGATCAGAAAAGGAGGAGAAAATCAAATCTGTCCCACTGGTTATGGGGGTTTGGGAGTTTCTAACTAAATTCTTCTGCAGATGAAAACAAAAGCAACAAAAGGCTTTTGGCTATTAAGGGGTTCTTCTACCCACAAAGGCAAAACAGGTGCACAAATGTACACACAAGTACACACACCCACACACCTGCAGTGCCTGTAATTAGAGACTTTGGTTTCCTGACTCAACCCATCGTGTTTCTAGGCACTGCCCTAGAGTATTATACATTTTAAAGAGTATTCACTGAAAGACCTGTTTTTTAAACGTCACAAGTCTCTAGATTTCCTATTAGGTGAGTTAAATTTTAGTAGGCTTAAATCCCTTTGCTTCAGATGGTTTATTTTTGTTGTTTACTTAACATACATATTTGTGTCTGTTTTCTAGGTTTAGCCTATGCTTTGCTGGCAGCTGTTCCCCCAGTATTTGGCCTATATTCTTCATTTTATCCTGTTTTTCTATATACTTTTTTTGGAACCTCCAAGCACATATCAATAGGTATATCTGTATGGATAACTGAAAGTCTGTCTGTATGTGTGTATGTGTGTTTAATAAAGTTGTAAAAAATAAAATTGGAGAAATAGAAAGTGCAGTTGTTTTCTATAGATTCAAATTTACGTGCATAGGAGAAACACAAATGTTTGGAACATAACCAGTACTTTTTATTGTTAGTTTATCCATTTTACTTTGGAAGCAATAGAAGAGCATTTCGTATCAGATTAGATCTAGAAATGTGTGCTGTGAACTCCTGAACTACAATTTCATTCCTGCAGTCAACTGTCTGTGTGGCCAGAATGAATCTTTAATTTGCAAAACAGAAACTGAGATTGAAAAAAATGATGGTGCTTACCTACTGCAGAGGTGTATGTTCACCATCTAATTGGCCTTAATGGTGCTGAGTACTGGAGCAGATTTGGGCACTAAAAAATACATTATTAAGGTAGAAAACTCTTATTTTAGTGTAATTCTACATATCTCAGTAAGAACCACTCCTAAAAAAAAAAAAAACTTGCCAGGATTTTAACCAGTTATTTTCCTCTCCGTGTTATTTCAGGCACCTTTGCTGTGGTTAGTATGATGGTTGGTGGCGTTGCTGTGAGAGAAGTGCCTGATGAAATTATTTCTGTGGACTACAATTCTACTAATGTTACAGATGTCCTTGAATATTACAGTGCTAGGGATACCAAGAGGGTGCAGGTAGCTGTGGCTCTTGCCTTTCTTTCAGGACTTATCCAGGTATGTGCTCACAGTTTGGTGTAAGGACAAGTTCAGCTGCTGCTGCTGGACTTGCAGGGGGTGCTGGGTCATGGTGGATGCCCTGTCACCCGACTTGTGCACTGCTCCAGGTAGAACACAGGCTGCTTCATGGCAGCCGCGTAACAGAACTGGGGATGGATACATTGGAGGCAGGACTTTATCTGCCATCTTAGCTGGGCTGGGAAAAATGGGATCTTCCCCCTTTTCATTTTTTCCTATCCCATCAGAAAAACTTAACTGATGTTCTCTAATCTGTCCATAAATGCATACAAACAATGCATATGTAACATACCCATATCTCACACTGGACCTGCCAGTGGCATGGAAGACTGGGTGCATTGATAGCTGCTTACTGAACTGTGGCTTTAGAAAAGCCAAGTTCAGGTTTGCCTGATCTGCCTTGGGCATTGAGGAAAGGAGAGACGGGGGTGCGTGTGCTGTATTCAGGTTATAGGGGGAGTCACATGGTTGACACTTCCCTTTTTCATTAGTTGTGTTTAGGTTTCCTTCGATTTGGATTTGTGGCCATCTATCTAACAGAGCCTCTGGTGCGAGGATTTACCACTGCAGCTGCAGTTCATGTCTTTACTTCCCAATTAAAGTATTTCCTCGGCATCAAGACTAGCCGGTACAGTGGGCCCCTCTCAGTTGTATATGTGAGTAACTACATTTACTAAACATGCAAATTCTGTGTTGTCTGAATCTAGTTGTTAAGCCTTTTCGTGTTTTTATGTATTACTTGGCACTGAGTAGAATAAGCTTCAGTATTGAACACTGGGTATGAGATCTTTAGGTGCCATAGCAGTATATGAATATGTGAAAGTGCAGCTCAAGTGTGACTTGATCGATCTGCATAGTCTGAGATGGGCAGACTTTAGGATTCTGCTGAATGTAGTTTTGTGATGTAGACAGATACTGTTCACTGAAGGAGGTCTCTTGTGCCTTGGGGGAAAATGTGGTCCTGAAATGCTTTACTGTAGATCAGGCATGTTCTGCAAAGCTAGAAAGTATTACTCTCAGAATCTTTACACTCTTGAGTGGAAGAAAGGGGAAGATCTCATTTGTTTGTGAAAACCTAAGCTTTTGAGTAGATTGCTGGCCCAGCAATAACGACACGTAGGCTATAGAAAATGCCTTGTGGGAATCTTTTTGTATGTTTGTGCAGCTATAACAAACCTTTTGGAAACAAGTCTGCATTAATGATTAATTCCAAAATTTGCTGTTAGTTCACTGATCTGGGAACCAGTCATACTAATTTCCAAACAAATAGAAGGGAAGGTATAAATTCAAGATGTATACTGCCAGGACATCTTGAATGTATAACATCCTGACAGCTGCTGCAATTTTCCATCTGCTTAAGGAAAAGTATGTTCATCTTCTTTCAAAGACATCTCCAGAGGTTATTTATTTATTTATTTATTTGAATGCAGTGGAAGGAGGAATAATTGGTATGGAGAATCATTTACCCTCTAGCAACTTGTGTATTCCAGCAGGTTTTTTTTCTAACACCCTTTTAGTAAATGTTTTCAGTTAAAAGTTATTTGGATTAAGGGTCAGTTCAGCAGCATTGCTGGACCACTGTTATTTAACCATATTGTTATGGCAACCTCAGTGGTTCTATTAGCAGCTTTATTGTTTCAGAATAGTTTATGCAGCTCTAAGTAAATGTGACTTGCCAAAAAATATTTGAAGGTATTAGCAGGAGTTTGCATTTATTGCTTTCAGGTAGCTGCCACTGAGGAATATGTGTGAAAATGTTGATGATGAGAGACATGGTTTAGTTTAGACTTCTTCCTCCATTAGAGTTTTTTCTCCTAGGTTTTTCCCCCTTTAAGGAACACTGATATTGTAAATGATTCAAGTGCATTTCTCTGCCTGAGATACTCTAGTCTTCTGTGTTTTGTGGGAACAGTGGGTATTTTGGTGAGGCACTTGTTCACAGTGGTTATAAATTTTGAATGAAACCACATCTGAAAAGCAGTGTAACATTTGCTCTTTTGTGGCAAATCTCCATGAAGATTCTATTTTCTTAAGAATAATTATGATGCTTCTGGTATATTACAGAGCATAGCTGCCGTGCTTTCAAAGATAACAACAACCAATATTGCTGCATTGATTGTTGGATTAACATGCATTGTTCTATTGCTGATTGGCAAGGAAATCAATCTCCGCTTTAAGAAGAAGCTCCCAGTTCCTATTCCTATGGAGATCATTGTGGTAAGCCAGCTGGGAGATTCTATGGCTAAATTATATAGCTATTCTAAAGCTGTAGAAACTATCTCATGTTCTATCTTATATTACTGAGCTTGAGAGTAACTTCATTGAACATAATTCATTTGAGCCTTGATACAGTTGAAGGTTTGGATTCTGTTAAAATTAAGAACTGGTATGCCCATATGGAGAGCATAAAGCCACAAAGAAGAATTGAAAAGCGGTTTAAACACCCCCAGTCCCCTAAAGCAATGGGTACATATATATGTGTTGTAAAATCCTCTCTATCCAGGAGTTTGGGCACCTGCAAGAGTCTCTGCAAGACATCCCTCTGAGTGGCATTTCCCACTTGCAGTCCAAGAGCTCAGAACCCTCTCCTGAAGGAAGGTGCTTACAGATGCCTGTTCAGAGGTTCTGCAGGGCTTGCTCACTTTCTGAAGTGCAGTAGCAGAAAGAAGAGCAGGACCATCAGGACTTAATACTTCCTTTCTCTGTTTCTGAGACTGATAACTGACTGCAACACTGATTCTGTTTTGAACAACTGTTCTAAAATGCGTGGATAAAACAGATTATCATAATGCACACAAAGCCTGCAGCTCAGACAATCTTTTGCCTTTAAAAGTGATTTGATTTAAAAATGAGTTCTTGGATTACTACAGCTCTCAAACAACCTGCACATAATGGATTCAAGAAAGGGAATAATTGAAGCTATGGGCACAATCTAGATAGAAGGAACAAAGAAAAGGGATGCTGGTGAGAGATGAGGGAGGTGGTGTAATAGGGTATTTTTTGATAGGCGATAGCAAAACAATGTTCCTTTCTTCACTATTGCATCAGTTCTCTTTACAGGTAATAGGCTCTGCATGAAAATATGCCATTGTGCACAGGCAGGAGTGTCCTTGCATTTGATTTTTCCAGTATAATAACTTGCCTGACCTTGGCTTAGGCAAAGGGAGTTCAAGTGATTCAGATCATACCATAACATGTTCCATTTAACTGTTTACAGAAAAACTTTGTAAAATCAAGATGAGTTGGACATGATGAAGGGAAAATGATGATGCTTCCTCCTTCTTATCTGCTTTTTTAGCCCCTAACTCATGCCAAACTGATTGACAAATACATGTAACCCCTTGTGTGTATTAATCATAGTCAGCTAACCTTTATATCTCTTCGGGTGGCTTTATCTCTTTTTAGATAATGTTTACAAATGTGTTTGTGGATTTTTAGGTCATTATTGGGACAGGAGTTTCAGCTGGAATGAATCTGAGTGAGTCATACAAAGTGGATGTTGTTGGGAATATTCCTCAAGGGTAGGTATGATACATTCTTATTAAGACTGTGCCTTTTCTGTATTGCATATAGCTTTTATTGTATTAATTTATAAATATTAATTTAATCTCCAAGGTTACGTACACCAGCAGTTCCGGAGATTCAGCTCATCCCAGCACTATTTGTGGATGCAGTAGCAATAGCAATAGTTGGATTTTCAATGGCTGTATCAATGGCCAAGATCTTTGCCCTTAAACATGGTTACACCATTGATGGAAATCAGGTAAAAGTAGTGGGGTTACTTTGTTGAAAATTCTCAGTAGCACCTTTGTTACATCATTAAAGTAGAGTGTGATATTGGCAAAAGTGAGGGTTTTTTCAATAGTGGAATCAGGCCAGATTTTTGACAGCCTACACATTTAAAGGCCAGGAACTAGTTTAAGTTCTTCTTCTGGCTGTGTTTAGATAACCAGTTTCACTTCTAGCTTCATTTTGGGACACCTACTTCTGCTATATTTGGAATTATGTATGAATATTAATTGTTGGGACAGACATTACTCGGCCATACTGTCCTGATGAGCAGCTACATTTTCTTTGCTTTCTGTAATAGAGAAAAGCATAGAGTTCCCATGGGATAAATACAGTACCTTATGTGTCAAAGAACTTGTCTAGAGTTTAAAAATTCCAATTATGTTTTATAATTTCTTCTTATTCCCACCCATTGCAAGTGGGCAACTTGTCATTTTCTGCAATTGGCCCTGTCTGTACTTGGCATTCTGAGCATGATTTGAGTGATAAGGACTGTGTTTAGGGACTCCCTAAAATGAAAATTATATGTCCTCCTCACCTACTCTGGCCTTCCTGTGCAATTTAGAATCAATATTGCAATTGGATTATTGATCGATATCATTGTGGTGTCAAGGGAGATAAGAGTTCCTGTGCTGTAACACATCTCCTGGAGCACACATCTGACACAGCACAGATCAGCTGTTCTCCCTTCTGAAAATTACTGTCTTCCTCTGAGAGTAAATGGAGTTTACCTACAGAGTTTTACATCTGATTAGATTAATCTCATCCTTCATGTCATTGTGCTCTGTTTCCCAAGGAGAAAAGAGGACAAATCTGTAGCTGCATGAATGCAATCAGTTCTATTTACATTAAACATAATCATCACTGACCTGAGTTCAGCATCTAGATCTTTTCCTCAGGAGGTGCCAGATTCTACTTCACCTGGGTGTTAAACTGTAGAACTCCTTGTCATAGTAGCAGTGCATGCCAAGTGTTTAAATGAGTCCAAAACCAGATTGTACAAATGCAAAAGAGAAAAACTCATTGAGAACTATTGGAAATGTATGACTCAGATCACTCAGTTACAAACAGCAAGATGCAGAGTAATCTGGGGAGGCTTCATTAGAAACAAATAATTTCTTAGTCATCAGAAACACTGTACTGAGGTAGATGGAGCTCTTATCTCACGGGAGCAGTTCTCATGTGGGCTTTACCTGATGAAGCAGTGGATACTCACTGGTTTTTCCATGTACAGCAATGGATTACCACTCATGGAAACACAGGCAAGGCTGCTCATGGTCTTAAACATGTAGTTTAGGGTGAGAAGCAAAGAATCGTGTTTGCATGAGGAAACATTTTTCATGTATATTCAGGGTTAAAACTCAAATTATCCCCAAGATGAAGAAATGCTTAAAACAAGCAGTGCTGTCATTTATTTTAGTTTTCAGTCTGATTAATTCTTGTAACATTTAGGGATGGGAAATGTCTCCAGCATTTCATCAGAGACTTTGTTTAACAGATGATTCAACATGCATCAGCTTGTGCATGTGTGAGGACTGCAAATATAAGCTACAATTAGGTTGCTTATTCTCTACAATGAAGTTGCTAGAAAGCACTGTAAATAAGATGTGGTTGTTAATATCTATGGATAGCTCCAACTTGGTATACCTGCTAAGTATAACTGCCTTTGGCTTTTTTTTTGCTCTATTGTTTAACACAGGAACTTATTGCCTTGGGAATATGCAACTCTGTGGGGTCATTTTTCCAAACCTTTTCAATCACTTGCTCAATGTCTCGGAGTCTTGTCCAGGAAAGCACCGGTGGAAGAACTCAGGTATGTTAAATACCTAAATCTTGAGCCAAACAAAGTTTATACTCGTTGGATCTCCACCACTCAGGTCTGAAGCTTATCTAGATGGCTGTATTTCTCTGCCTGGGCCAGAAGAAATAACTGAAGTTTCCCATGTTTCAAATCCAGACTGGGCCAGGATAGAAAGCAGCATGACAGGCAAAATGGGTGAACTAAATGGAAGGAATCAAAAGTCATTTGAACAACCAACCTTGTTGAAAGCACAAGGGGTTAGTTGATCTGTAATATTTCCCCTTGGGGACACTTCTAAATAATGTCTGCCTTTTTTGTGTTCAGATTGCAGGTACACTCTCTGCAATTATGGTTCTGTTGGTAATTGTGGCTATTGGATACCTTTTTGAACCACTTCCACAGGTAAGGGAGCTTAGCAAGTTAGACATTGCATTGACAGTGAACAGAGGCCCATGAGTATTGCTTGAACTTGAGAATGTGGGAGGGTTAACAACAGTTAAGCTTTGATCCAGAAGCTTTTAAATTTTGTATGCTTTTTTGCTGTAAATTAGCCTAGAAATAAATAGTGTTTTGAACAACCCATCGTGCTTTTTGTTGTTGTTTTTAGTATTGGATATCCTGGACTCTGTCTTTAGAACATAAGAATACCTTCAAGCAATTCCCCTTTAGAATTGTTTAGGTTGCAAAAGACCTTTAAGAGAATTGCATTCAGCTGTTAGCCCAGCACTGCCAAGCCCACCACTGAATCATGTCCCTAAGGGCCACATCTACTCGCTTTAAATATCTCCAGGGATGGTGACTCAACCACTTCCTGGGTAACCTGTGTCAATTCTTGACAAACAGTTCCATGAAGAAACTTTTCCTCATATCCAATCTAAACCTCCCCTGGCACAGTGAAGTAATTTCCTCTCATTCTGTCACTTTTTACTTGGGAAAAGAGTCCAATGTCTACTGCTTCAGGCAGTGTAAGTGTAGCAGCATGAAGTGTAGGAGCATGTGGTTCCTCTTGCTAGGAAAGAGTAAATCAAACTGTACTGAACTGGTTTGCTATTTCTGCAGCTGCAGTAAAAGCACATGTCCACTGAACTACCTGAAAAGCTGTGAGTTTTTAAATAGAACATCTGTTCAGTGGACTTATATCAGTTATAAAGCACACAAATAGTTATTTGTGATACTTTGAAGTTCTTACTTGGCATTGGGTTTATTTCGCTTCTGAAAATTGCATTTGTGTCATGTTCTTAGACAGTGCTAGCTGCAATTGTCATGGTGAACCTGAAGGGAATGTTTAAACAGTTTGGAGA
Source organism: Corvus brachyrhynchos (assembly GCF_000691975.1). Taxonomy (NCBI): domain Eukaryota; kingdom Metazoa; phylum Chordata; class Aves; order Passeriformes; family Corvidae; genus Corvus; species Corvus brachyrhynchos. Next base: position 1,830,227 of record NW_008246057.1, on the reverse strand, counting down.
TATCATGCACTTCTGGAGAACCAGTAAGATCGAGCTGGTGAGTATTGCACAGCTCAGTGCATATAATTTACTATATTAAATTTGTTGCTATCCCCAGAACAGTGTAGAAACTTATCAAGGAATTACAAATTAGTGTTGTACTGCAGATGAACATAAGACAGGGAGCTGTAAGCACCCTGGGAGAGTGATCTGTTGGAGACAAGAATATTTTTGTTGTTGTTCAACAATCTTGTAACTCAGGTCAGTAGTAGTTTGGTTGTAGTAAAAGCGAAGCTCTGGCAGTGCTTCTGTAGAACTGCACTGAAGGCTGTGGGAATGTCTGAAGAATTTGAAAACAGAGTAACAAAGAAAACCACTTGAAGGTATTTGCCATCTTTTAAGACAAACCAAAAACCTGGCTGGAGTGGGTCAGAACTAAGAGTTTATTGGCAGGAACATTTTGGTGGTATTTCTTTCCTGGATGAACTGGCTGATGGAACTGAGTTAGAGCTACTTGCAGGTCTTGAATATTTATTTTTTTATCCTAAGCTATTTGGAGTGTGATGATGGTAGAACACGACTTAAGGCATGAATTAATATGTGAGAGTTTGTCAGATGTTAAGAGTGCCATGAGCTTTTATGCCCTTCTGAAAGGTTAAGGCAATTCCCATCTGCCATTATGATGGATTACATTAGAGCCTATTCATGATCAGAAGTGATACACAGGTTTTGAAGTTGGGTTATGCTGCTGTTTTTGTTGTTAACAGGAAAAGATGCATAATAATTCAGACCTTTTCTTTGTTTTAGGCCATCTGGGTGGTAGCTTTTGTGGCTTCTCTTTTCCTGGGACTAGACTATGGTTTGCTTACTGCAGTAACATTTGCAATGATAACCGTTATTTACAGAACACAAAGGTCAGATTTCTTCTTTATCAAAATTAGTGTTTGGTGATCTATGTGGTTTTGTTTGTTTAAGGGGTGCAAATAAACAGAAGTCCATTCCACCCTTTTCAGCTGCATGCTGTATAGAATTTGTTTCCTAAGATAGGTCATGCCCTTTAGCTCTGACTCAGGGTTAATGGTTTTTTTTTCTGAGAAAAATTTTAGAGGGCATGAACTTGCGCTGTCAGTAATAAACAGAAGTTTTTTCATTTCTCATAGTGGTTAATCTTGTTTATTTGTTTTAATGCTTAGAGTTTAGAACTTTAAATCTTCTTGTTGCCAGTTTCAGTACATGATTACATTTTGTGTGCACTAATTGTCACAGACAAGCTGAAGCTGTGTCGGGTTATCATGAGGTGAATGCTTAGGCATTTTAAAAGAAAGTTCTAATTTGTAAAATACTGTAGCTGCTCTTCCAGTTTTCAAGTAACTTCTCCCCATTCAAAGTGACAGAGTTCTTATTGTGAAGCTTTCCATGTCTACAGTGAAATGATTTCTTGCATGTGTGGATAGGACTGCCATGTGAGGCTTCTGGGCTCAAGGTCTGAGACATGCAGGTGGAAACTGTGTAAAAGTCTTGGTTTCATTGCATTGGAATGAAAGCAAATTGTGAGATTTCCACTCTGCACAAATAAGAGTATTTTTCTGCCATCTCTATACAGTTTTATTCTTGCAAACAGAACAGTTTTGTACTTCGCTGTCACAGTTCTTGTGAGTTGGGAATATTCATCTGCTTAGGCACTGTCCTGGGAGCAGAGTGGCTCTTTGAAATCGCAGCATGTTTTCTGCCAGGATGAGTTTGCATATTTGCTAGACAGTCAATGGAGTTGCACCAGTTGGTGCTGCAGAGAATTTGCCCTGTACTTTTGCATGCTTTGACTCATGTTTTTCAGAAAGACATTTCAGTGCTAAGCTTATGAATTGTTTTTTCACTGACAGAAACAAACTTTCTTTTTATTGTGTTCTGCCATAAACTGCTCGCTTCATTTAACCATGTTTAGATAATCCTGTACCAGAGTTTAGATAATCCTGTACCAGACAGGCCCTGCTGAATGACTGTTTAAAATAAGTTTCAGTCTGTGTTGAACACTCACTTTTCCACTTTATAAGTGATAATACAGAAATATTTGTTTCCTTTCTCTCTAGCCCTCAATACAGAATCCTCGGTCAGATTCCTAACACTGACATCTACTGTGATGTGGAAGAGTACGAAGAGGTAGGAATGTGTTCTTCTGTATTGAGGAGTTTCATACAGTGGAGCAAAGACAGCTGTGGCAATTTGCTGCTTTGCCCTACCACAGTCTACATGCAGTGCTGTCTGCTGTGCATTCACCTGTGTTGAAAAGAAAGAAATAAGTTTGGGTTTAGTAGTAGAAGCTACTTTGTTCAAAATGCAAGCTCTTTGTACTGCACGTACATTTCACCAGGAGCTGATCAAGAGTAGCTTTTATCTTGGTTCCGTTGTCCTAGTTTGTACAAAATGGTAAAGTCTTTAGGCCACAGGCCACCTTTTTTACTTGTGTGGCAGTATTGCATGGAATCCATGGAACCCAGGATCCAAACTTTGTTCTTCAGAATTGCACAAGCTATTCAAAACAGCATCCTACCCATCCCCTGCTCGTGAAATATACATTATTAATGGCACAATTGCTCACCATGCGCTTAGCTTCTCATAAATGCCATTTTTTCAACCAAAAGGTGATGAAAGTATTATATTTTGTCAGTGCAGTGGATATAAACATGCTGTATTTATTCTCAAACAGCAGCTACAATTTTCTGCACTCTCTGCCATGTTCTCAGAGATGCTGCTATGAAAGCTACATCCCCCTTTACTGAGGAACCAGTCTGTAAAAACCTATGGAAAAAGATGCTGCAGTTCTGCTTTAAATATGATGCAAAGCAGGAGTATAGGTACACACATTTATATCTGTATGCAAAGGAGAGGAAACTCCACTTTGTTACACTGAATGCAGTCAGCATTTCCTCCTGGGTAAAGATGGGATTGGCAGCATATGGCAGGCTGGGTCTCTGCTTCTGGCCAGCTCATTTGCATGGAAAATGTCACAATTCAGCCTGTTTAGAGATGACTGCATGTAAGGTACGGGAGAGAAGTGAATATCAAGACCTGTCTGAAGGTCTGGATAAAACCAACAATTTGAAAGGTTGGTTTTTTTGGTACCTGGGAAGTCAAGAAAGAAAAAGAGAGAAGGAAGGAAGTAAGTCATGCCTGTAGAAAGGGAGGCTAAAAGGAAGCAATTCTAGGTCTGCATGATCTCCTCATGGTAATACCAGCTGCAAATAGCAACATCAGAGAACTGCAAATATTTAGCTCTTTTCATGGCTGTACATTCTGTTGTAATAAAGAAGGAGAAATGTTACCAGGCATTGATAGTGTGCAGTATTACACTGGGAAAGGGGGAGGTTCTGATCTCCTGGTTGCATTTGCTCACAACAGTGCCAACCTTCTTTATTTGTCATGTGCTGAGAGCCATCCAAGCTTGGCTGTTGCACTGCTGCATGTTTGTGTGTCTTGTGATCACACAGGGGCTTTTACTCTGTTTAACGGTGCACATCCAATATTTTCCTTAGGTTAAAGAATATCCTGGAATCAAAATATTTCAAGCTAATACATCACTTTATTTTGCTAATAGTGAGTCGTATACAAGTGCACTGAAGAAAAAGGTGAGTAAATTCTATGTCTGTGTCCTGAAAATTCAAACTGGTTTCTGAAACATGCTCATCTTTCAGCTCCTTTAGTGTAGCCCCTAGCACAGTGTTTCTTAGCCTGTGACCCCTGGTGATCTGTAAAATATGAGAAGGTGACCCTCCAGCCAGCTACAGATTATCTTAGAAAGCAACAACATGGTGGGAGGGAATAAACAGGCAAGTGTAGCTTCATTCTGCCTGCTTGTTAATGGAAAGTGGTGGCTGCAGAGCACAAACCGGTTGAACTTTTTTTTTCAGCAGCAAACTATTT
>NW_008246057.1:1811270-1826264 GCF_000691975.1 Corvus brachyrhynchos | reverse complement strand
TATTTGCTGAAGTGAAAACAAAATGGGAATGAAAGTTTCCTTTTTGGGTAGCTAACTTTACTGGAGTGTAAGACTGTGGAATATTGTGGGCATTTAGTGCTTCTCAAGGCAGCAGATCACCTGCACACAGGGTGTGCCTCACTGCCTGTTTCACTGGGTGGCAGTGGCAGCAGCAGAACTGCCTAAATGGTGACAATTGCACCTGTACTAACTTCTGAAAAATTTTTCTGTAGCTCCCATGACGAGTCTTATACAGAACAGGTGGGTGGTACTTGCCCTCACAAAGTGAGAGATATTAGTGATTATTGCCCAAATGCACTTCTTTCCCCTTTGCTCTCTGCACTCCAATCAGCATTTGGTTGAAACACAACACTCTGATTTTAAGAAAACAATGAGATGCATCTCTCCCTCATCTTATTAACACAGTGCTTGCCAAGATGATTCCTTCTTTATACTGTTCTCACTCCCACCAAGGGAAGCTGGAAAATGCAGGCTCCTTGTTTAAATTTATGGCAGTGATTAATTCAGTGCAAATTGATACTCCAGTGCCATCCTAACAAGCTGAATCTGCTCTGATCATGCTTTCTTCTCCTGATAGACTGGAGTGGACCCTGGTGCCTTATTAACAGCGAGGAGAAAAGCCCAGAAGCGCCATGCCAGGGAGATAAAGGCAGCAAATGAACACAGAAAGAAAGCTGTGCTGAAACTTGTGAACTCTTCGGTAAATATTTACCTCTGCTTTATCAGGCTGCTTTCAGGTGTTACCATTCTTGTGTTTTATACAAGGTGCAGAGTGCTGCTTGGGGAGCAGGGCTTAGGCAGCAAGTGCTGTGCAGTGGGGACAGGTGACTGAAGGAACAGTGTAAGGATCAGAGGCTCACTGCTGGATTGGATAATTCTGTTATACCTTGATTGCATTCAGGTAGCACAGAGTGGCACAGAAACTCTCCACCCTGTCATGTTATCTCAGCATTGGTGTTGGCAGAAATCAAAGAGACTCTGCCCCTCTCCACACACTTGGAATAATCATGTAGAAATAAGATGTAATAAAATAATTCGAATTAGCAGCCCTTGTGATAAGAAGGTGGCATCCCCTCTGCTAATTCTGGCATGGCCAAGTGGGGCAGATACACTGAGAAGGGTTATTTAGGACACGCTTGTGCTTTTATGCATGTTTAAACTCACCCCCGTGTTGGGAGCTGGTGTGTGATTTTACCATGGGAAACCTAAAAAAAGCCTAACTTGAGAGCCTGATTGCTGTTGCTTATTTTGAATCATAGGCCTTGATGGGATTAGCAGGGATAAGGCAAGGAAACGGAGTAAAAATGTGTCAGTAAAAATGAACAGGTGTCATTGTTTGCAGGAAATGGGTAATTCAGTCCTGAGATACCAGCTTTAAGCTGCTTGTGTGTGACTGTAGAAAGGCTGGGCATAAGAGAACAAACCTTGATATACACAAGATATGGAAGTATGTGTGCTTGTCAAGCCAGTTTCTGTAGTAACCACAAGCTGTACACCTTTTAAAGGCTTAAAGAACACATGAGTGAGGGGAGGAAAGGGATTTATGTTGAAAAAGCACTGACTGCCTCTAAGCTGTATTTATCTTCTCTCCCAGACTAACGACGTAGAAGCAAGTGTAAAACATGAGATAGCAAGTGATGACTTACCTGTGAATGGAAAATTTGCAGATTCTAGTGTACAAGACATACCTCCTGATGAGCATGAATATTTTGTGGAGCCCAAAACAAATATTCACTCTTTAATTCTGGATTTCACCCCAGTGAACTTTGTGGATTCAGTTGGAGCAAAAACACTAAAATCGGTAAGTAGGGATTTTTTCCCCAGAAAAACCCATAGAAAGCTTTTCAGATACCTAATAAGGAAGCTGTCAGCATGAGACATAACTGCCTGCTCAAATACAATCAAATATGTCACCTCATCACTGGTTTAATTCTGTAAGTTTTAGCTGAATGCTGGGGAATGTGGACTCTGCAGCTTTCACAGTATATGGCTTCCAGAACTGCAGTGTGCATGATGATGTATTATCTGCATTTAACTTCAGCTTAACTCTGTTGTAGATTATAAAAGAATACAAAGAAGTCGGTGTCTGTGTCTGCATTGCCAGCTGTAGTGGTGAGTTGAGATTTTTTTTTTCTTTTTTTGTGTTCTTTACCGGAGAGATTGTGTTTTATCTCTTTCTCTCTGCTCCCAAATTTCCTGCTGCCAGTAGTGCCTCAGGAGTATCAGCACTTCACGTAAAATTGGATTTGAGGAAAAGCAAGCCCATATGCATTAGAGCTTTAACTTTAGTGGAAGTAGAGCACTGATGTAATGATCTTTGTGAGGACTGGATCCTGCTCCCATTTCCTCCAGCTGGCAAGTTGTGAATGCCACACTGAACTTTGTATCTTGAAATTGTTGAGGTAATGTAGTAAGGAGAAAAGCCTGAAATGTTCCAATATCCGGTATTTGGGATTGTAGCATCTTCTGCCAAGAACAGGCCTCTGTCTATGTCTGCATAAGAGAATTACCTGTTTGGACTAGAAGTAGCATGTGATCCACCTGGCTATTTCAAATTTTTTAGTAACAACAAGGGAACAAGCTGTCATCTTTTTCCTGGCATGCCATTGTCTTCCATCTTTGTAATTAAGTGTATTCACTGATGCCATGTTTGGGTTTTGTTTTATAGGCCCTGTTATGAATGAGCTGACAAGACTGAATTTTTTTGATAAAAGTGTAACAAGAGAGTTGCTGTTTCATAGTATTCATGATGCTGTCCTTGCTTGCCAAGTGAAAGATGGGTGTGCTGCACAGGCTGACTCCAACCTTTGAGGAGTGGCATCGAGCAGAATGGGAGCCAGATTTGTGCTGATGGAGACTCTTTCTGAATATTTAATTTGCACAGTTTGAAGAGAGCCTGAGGCTGTTTGTATCTATGGGTATAGGGTGGTGCTTATTTTTTGTAGGAAGAGTGGATAAGGAAATGTAAGCCTTCATGCTCTTGAATTTTTTCCTTTGATCAGGGTATAGCCTTCCAATAATACACAAGCACAAAATTATGCAGGAAAAGAAAGTTCAGTGTATTCTGCTGCAATCAGAATCTGGTGGACAAGGTGACATTCCTGTTCATGTTGAGAAAATGGGCACTTTAACTCACTACGAGTGGGATCTTGCAGGAGGTAACTGTTCTGCAAGTGCAATACACTGTACCAGTGTCTTTAAAGAACTTTCTTAGATGACTTTTAAAGCCTGATGTCAACATTTATAATAATCTGATAGCTGGATTAATGAATTCACACTGGTGGCATTTAGCTGCTGCTGTTTTTAAACCTGGATGGTACAGTTATCTTTTAAAAAATATCTAACCTGTCTCAGCTGTACTCACTTCATTTTTGCTCTAAGTGAACTTCAAGTCAGAAACTCATTGTTTAATTATTACATTATCAGTATGGTACTTGCACTGCCAAAACCCAGTTAGGCTTTCTAGAAAAGAACTCAGATGATTTTAAGCTAAACTTAATTTAGCTTTAAAGTTTGCAGACAAAACTGGTTTAAGACAGGAGTGAAGCCTATTTATATTAAGAACTGATGCCCTATATGCAGTCTCTTAAGTTGGAATGAAAATTTAAACAAGGTCTAAAGTCTCAGTGGTCAAAAAAAAAAAAAAAAAGGTACTTTTCTGTTGCCCATCTTCCTCCCAGTAGTGCTGCTTCTGCCTCAGCTTTTAAGTGCTTTGAGAAACAGGGTTCAGTAGAACTCAAAAATGGTTCATGTTTGGGTTTTTTAAAAGAAACAGTAGCATGGGGTTTCTTTTTCTATTGTCAGCCTGGCCACTGTGGTACTGCCTCACTTCAGATGTGAGATGAAAACCATGGAAATGGAAGTCATGCAAAAGAAATCTTCAGTGCCCCTGTTTCCCTCACAATAATCACTGTGAAGCTCAGCAGAAGCAGGACCCTAAAAGTCTTTCTCTGCAGGTTATTTTGACAGCACAGGATATCAGTGACATTTCATTCAGCACCCTCAAATCACAGGTCCTGTGCCTAAGGAATTCAGACACCTTCCTCACCTCTGATCACAGAATGTAATCACTCTTACTTTATTTCAGGCTCTGTTGCAATTAGGGCTTGCTTCAGGTAAACTGTTTCCCAAGAACCAGGGAAGTCAGGAAAGATGCTTTAATTTCTCAGACTCCCCTGCCCATAGGGATGGGAAGCTTCCTGCATCAGAAATTGCTGCTTAGCTGGCTTTCAAAGGATGAAGTGCATGCATGTCAAGACATTGTGTGTGCTTATTTAAACAACTTTTTGTACATTTTATAATGTTAACTAGTTCAACAAGCCTTTGTATCTACATACAGTATATTTTTCTACTTTCAGCTTGTCGCAGCTTCAGTTTTTAACTCTGTAGTCTCTTCAGTTCACGTTGAAATCCTGTCAACTTCCAAAATAAAGTGATGTCACTTGTGAAAATTTTCCGCTTTGTCTTGGTGAGACTCTGTATGAGGGACAAGCTGAGGGCCCCAGATAGAAGTGTCTGATGCCAAGGGATGGGCCAGGAACGGTGTCCAGCTCCAGGCGGGTCTTGCCTCTGTGCTGGTTCCTGCTCCTCACTCCTGGCACCCCCACAAAGCCCTCTCCATGCCAGGCCTCACAGGGATAGAACTAAAGCTGGATGTCCCATCCTGGTAATAACAGCTGCACTTCTGGGGAGTTGCTGAACCTGGACTGAGAACCTTTGCCCAACAAAGTCCCACATCCCAGACCATGCAGACCAAGTGCTCCTGCAACCCCCAGCAGTGCTGGTAACTCATCCTGTAGAACAAAATCTGGCAGCTTTTGCTCATCTGTTCCTCTGCTTTGCTGCCACCAGCTGAAGCACTGCTTCCTCCTGGCAGCTTGAGCCAGCCCCTGAAAAGGGAACCCACTTCCTCTTCCCTGCACTGACTAACAGACTTATTAGTGTTAAATCCTACCTTAGGCTTGTTGGTGTGAGAATAAACCACCCTGGGTCCTTTAACCTTGTAACAGGGCTCCAGTTTGTCTGCAGGGACAGGGGAGGGCCTCCCCCCTCACTGCTGAAGCCCCGCCACAGCAGCTGGCAGTGGATGGCCTAAGTCTGGGTCAGTACCTCGGAATAATCAGGGTCACGCTCCTCTCCCCTCCTTTTTTTGCAAGAGTACTGATGATAATTCAGGATACCGGGTAAGATCCAAACTCTTCCTACATACTTCACTTAATCCTTCTCAAGTAGAAGCTACACTTGATTTGAAGTGCTGCTCCTGATAAAGAGATGCTGTCAGTGCTGCTTTCTGAAAATGAGAACATTCTGTCCCACCAATAAAGTGGCATCCCTCCCTAAAATGTTCTTCCTGAAATGACACACGAGACTGCCCAAGTTTCCATATCAAGATACTGACACCAACCAGAACCCTAACCCAGTCCATGGGCTGGGTACTCTCTCTCCATATTGCATGCACTTCCTCTTTAAAAAAAAAGTAAAGTGGCTTCATAATTTGAGCTTGATAAATTGATGGGTCTCATTTTGATACAACTGACAATAAAACTTCTCTCACTTCCAAGACAAAGCATTTCCCAAAAGTAATTTTTCCCCTCAGGTATTTCTTCCACCTCTTCCCCTCAAGCCACTTTAAAGAAACACTGGAAAAAAGGAAAATGAAAGGCTGTTGCTTTTTGTTGACCACACCCAGCTCTACAGGAACATGTCAGATGAACGAGGATTAACCTTTCAATGCTGCTTGTGGCCAACAACTCCCAGCCACTGCCCAGCACCAGGAGCACCAGGACCCTGTCAGGGTCATCCTGTGTGTGCAGCAGCATCTCAGACAAGTCATACAATATATCAAAGTGCTCACTGCTAGACTGGTGTCAAACTCTTCATAGCAGGATCAGAGAAAAGGAATCTTCCTTCCCTTAGCACTAAGAAAGTACACCTCCCTCCTCCTTGACCATTTACTATTTTTTAAAACACAACAAAGAATCTCAGCAAAAGGGATAAAAAAACCACCAAAGATAAAATAAACCACTTGTGATGGTACCAGTGTTCACCAAGGGAGGAAAAAAATGTCCTTTCATGTCTTCCCTGAGATGGGCAATGACTCAGACCACCACACATGCCTTCAGTGGCAGCTCCCATTTTCTTGGGATACACCTACACCTCAGTGCCAAGCATCACACAAGCCTTTCTTAGTACCCTCAGAAACACTGGAGTCACTAAGGGGTCTTCCCACACCTCTATGGCTTGGATTTCAAGTTCTGGAGTGTAGATGGTGACCAGAGATCTAAACTTGGGATGGCTAACATTGCCCAGGTATCTGATTTAAAATTACCTGTGGTTTAGTCTGTGCTACTGTAACCTCACTGAGATCTCTTCCCTACAGGAGCAACACTCTGCTGGTGTAGAACACTCACAATGAACACACACTTACTCTTTGGAACACTCCCGTTTAATTCTAGATTCCAAGAACACAACATGAATCTCTACACTTGGATTTTGTTCCACAGGAAGTTTAGGAGGAACAGGAAGACCCCTCCCAGGTATTAGTTGTAGGTCATGTAGCGGGGGGTAGCGCTGAATTTCGCGTACGATTTGATGACTTTGTTCACTGCCTCCAGGAAATCCTTCTCGGTGGCGATTTTCCGGCGCGCTCGGATAGCGAACATTCCTGCCTCCGTGCAGACACTGCGGATCTCGGCGCCTGGGAAAGACAGGGATAACTCAGCACCGACTGCCAGGGGACACGGCCCATACACAGAACTGTTCAAAGAAATGAACACATTCAGCTTACCTGTGCTGTTAGGACACAGCCGAGCCAACAGCTCAAATCGGATATCCCTCTCCACACTCATCGAACGAGCGTGGATCTTGAAGATGTGAGTTCGTCCCTGAAGGGAAGGGAAGAGGACAGGGGTGTTCAAGGCATGACAGAGGTGATGACTCCAGCCTGCAGCTGTCTGTGTCCACAGCACAGGCAAATGGAAAATACACCTTGTATCTGCTGCCCAGCTATGGTTTCCCATGTCTGGACTGGAATGTGTAAGTGCCCATCACACTAAATTAAGAAAATAACTTTAAAAAGGGCTTTCATCATAGAAGTACCTCAACAAATCTCTCTCAAAAGAGCCAAACAAAACACATTCCAAATTCTGAACTAAATCGTGGATCTGGTTAAAGGAATTTTTCTCTGTTGAGGCAGGAATATACAGCGATTATAGCTGCTTAGTATGGCTTCTCGGCTGGGATGGAGTCTGTGCAGCGTGGGAAAACCTTGGGCACACCTTTAATCACCCATATTTCCATGCAGTTTCACATAATTTAAGAGTGCTGCTTTTTCTATTTCTCATAAACTTCCAGACAATGATGCCCTAACTGAAGAGACACTCTGGTATCAGAACACACTTGGCTGGGGAATAAAGAGTTCTCACCTCAAGATCAGGCAGGCTGAACTCTATCTTCCTGTCCAGCCTGCCAGGCCTCATCAGCGCTGGGTCCAGAGTGTCGGGCCTGTTTGTGGCCATCAGCACTTTGATGTTGCCCCGTGGATCAAAGCCATCCAGCTGGTTGATGAGCTCCAGCATCGTGCGCTGCACCTCGTTGTCACCCCCGGCCCCATCGTCAAAACGAGCACCTGGAGAGGAGACACGCAAGTTACACAGAGGGAGAGGCACCTCCAGGCCATGGACACAGAGGTGTCACAGTGGCTGCAACACAGGACACCTGGGAAAATGATTTTAAAGTGCATACAAGTATTTGTGATGAACTGAAAAGGTGTGAGGGGGTTATTTGGATGACACATTTCAAACCAAGAGTGAGTGCTGGATCTTCCTCCTTAGTAAGAAAGGGCCTCTATCTCCCTGCCTAATAACTGACCAAGCTGCTGGAATTTACCCATGTAGCTTGTTTATTTTGCCCTTCCCAAAATCATCCTTCTCCCTTGTCTATGTAAAAAATTGTTCTACTTTCAAAGGACCTAAGCACTTTCTTTGAGAAAAAAGCATAATATTCAGGAAGTAATAAAGACTTGGAGTGTAGTCTAGAAGATGAATGGGATTTAAGTTAATAGTACTTTTTTGCAAACAAAATAGAGGCTTTCTTCACGGAAGTTTGAATAATCTGGGTGTTCCAAATGTGCAAAAATGGCTTCCCATCTGGGCTATATAAACCACTTCTTGGCAGCTTTGTGGACATGGGGTGTGCTGGGAGTCGTTTTGCTAACTCAGTATTTACAAGCACTTTCCTTGAAATGCAGCAATCCAGATAAAGAACTGGATAAGAAAACCTGGAAGCTCTCACAGGAGGTTAGAACTGTAGCTACTACAAACATACCTCCAATAGCATCAATCTCATCAAAGAATATAAGGCAAGCTTTTTTAGTTCTTGCCATTTCAAAGAGTTCACGAACCATTCGAGCTCCCTGAAAGCAAAAAATAAAGATTTTATTAGAGATTTGAGGTACATTAAAGGAAAACTATCAAAATCAAACTCTCCATGCTTCCAAACACTTCTAAGTTTCCAATGAAAAAACTCTTTTTAAATTTCTTCACATATGTAATGGGACAATTATAAAGCTTAAAGCAATTTATAAAGGAGAGAAAAATTACTGCTCTTAAACTCAGAAGTACAGATGAAGTAATTTACATCAGGGCCAACTGGAAAGTGGCAGAACTGGGAGCAGAATCCTAATTCCAGAGTCCTCCTGAACCACAGACTGAACTCTGCACTGCAAAATCCCTTTCATCAGTGACAGCAGACCTCAGGTCTTGTCACCAATGCCTGAGCTGCAGTGATTTGTCTGACAGCTCCTGCCCCCCTGCACCTGCAGCTTCCAAGTACATCCATCCCTCACCCCCACTGTGGTGTCGGGTACCTACAAGGGGAATCTACAAACTCCTCCACACTCCATCAAGCACCTGCTCTTACCTCTCCCACGTATTTCTGCACCAGCTCAGATCCAATCACTCTGATGAAGCAGGCATCAGTCCTGTTAGCCACAGCACGGGCACAGAGGGTTTTGCCTGTGCCAGGTGGCCCAAACAAAAGCACTCCTTTGGGAGGCTCAATTCCAAGGTTCACAAATCTTTCAGGCTGTGGAGGGAGACAGAAGGCAAGGTTATGTGCAGATTAAAGATTGTGTGCATCATAGAATATATGCAAATTGAGGAAATCACTAATGGGGACCAATGTAAAGGAGGCTGGTCTGGATTTCACTTGTTAAAACCCAGCTTCCTTTCACCCAGGTGTTTACACTCAGTGACATTGTCTTTTGCTTTTTCACATGCTAACAGATGACCAGAACACTTCCAAAATAATAGAAGCTTCAATCTGGAGGTAACTTACGTGAAGCAGAGGGGTTTCGACCACCTCTCTCAGCTTTTCAATCTGCTCTTTACAGCCACCAACATCGCTGTAAGTGACATCAGGTTTTTCTTCTACCTGCACAACAAAGAGGTGAGTGAGCAGTTACCAGCCTAGTGCTGCAAATATCTCCAGGCTTTTAACAGCCCACAACAAAATCCAGCTAAAGGAATCACAATTACAAGACAAAGCCGTGCCAAAATAAGTAAAAGCAATGCTCACTTGCATCATGGTGACTGTGGGATCAATCTTTGGAGGCAACGGGATATGGATTTGGTACTTGTTTCTGTCCACCCTGGTGAGGAAGCATGAAGACTATTATTTTAACACCGGTTAAGTAAAGTGTTATGTAGAAGCAACTCTGTAAATGACAAGCTCAATTCTTGAACTGTTGTTTTCTCTGGCATCAAGAGAACCCAGCCCTAAAAGCTAATAGCAGGTAGGCTAGGTACTGGAATTCTTTCTGCAGAAAATTTTAAGGTTTCCGAAACGATTAATTCCAAAGTATTTTGAAAACTAAATTTCAAAATATCCAACAGAGCAAACTGGCAAAACACTGACTCTAAAGTAACAGGTTTTACCTCCTCAGTGAACATTTCATTGCTGCCCTGTGCGTAACCAGAGGGTGCCAAAGAAGGACCCTACATAGGCTCCCTGAAAGCTGGGACCACTGGGGCCCAAATGGAAAGGTTTCTGTCCAATGACACATGGATTTTGTCAATTTTTTGTCAAAGTAAAACAAAACAAAAGATTCCAGCAGAGCATACAGGTGAATTTACTGTCTTCCAAGAGAAAGACAGTAGTGGCGTAATTTCAACCACTGCAAAAATTGGAAATGAGGGCTGTTGACCTGTCAAACTATGACATGAGACAACTCAGAGAAAGCTTCAGTCTGCAGGAAGACTCACAAGAGCACAAAGACTTTGCATACCCAACTCTCATGCCTTCTTCTATGTCAGTAGGTGCCACTTGGTCACTGAGATCCACCACAAACTTGGCAAATTGCTTGACATTGATAATGTACTTGGGATCCTCAGAGTCTGCATTGATGATCTTTGTGCACCTAACACAGAAACACAGTTACAGCTCCAGGCAGGTAAACTGGTTTGCTACCTGCATAAGCATCAAGAGAGTCACATTTTCCTTTCCAAATACAACAGAATAGCTGTTGTACTTGTGATGACATCATTATATACATTATTATGCAATCATTATAGCATCATACAATAACTGCAGGAGTAAGTACAAGTATAATGTACACTACACATAATCACAGTTCCTTTATGATTCAGTGGTAAAAAACACTTTCAAGATGCACAACACATGAACTTTATTTTTTAAAAGAAGTCCACACATAAGCTATAAATCAGACTGTTAGCACTATGGAGCTCTACTGGAAGGAGAAGAGTGCTCCCACCTTGCAACTTGCAATGGTTGCTCACTTTGGAGAGTTTGTTTATCTGCAGCCAGATCCCAAAGGGCAGGAGGAGCCAGGCCAGTGTCAGATTCCTTGATTCCTGTGTGCAGCACAAACAAGCTGAGGAGGAAGCAGCTAACTGGGGTGTCAGCCATCCTTCCCACACCAAACTCTTAGAAATAACCCTGCAGGAAGCTTTTTGAGAGACCTCCAAAACAACACACACACATCTTTCATGGACTTCCTAAAAAACAGTTTCCTAAAGGAAGAGCCTACATGGCAGCTGGACATTCAAATCCCAGCCTGGCCACCTTCCCAGACAATTTTGTAGTGTGGGGATGGTTACAGCAGGACACACATCACTGACAGTGGATATCTACATTTCACTAAAGGAGTGAAACTCACAAGTGCTTTCACTGAGGGAAAGCTCCAGTGCAAGGTATCAGAAAGTAAGGGATTCACACAGATGAAAAACCCCATAAATCTTCCAAAACATGGATATAACAAGTACCATCTCCATGATACATTTAAAAGAATCAAGATTATTTTACAAGAAAAACTGTGGTCTTCCTGGCAGAACCGAGAGCCACTGCAGGATTAGCAACAGGGCAAAAAACATACATCAGTGAAAGAAAAATTAGGAAACTAATTAATTATTATTGTTATTACTACTTCCTTATCTGGTGTCAGAAAGGGGCATTTGTTTCATGCCACCATTATATACAGAAACCACAGTTTTGATTAAAAATGTGTTAAACTACAAAATTACAAAATCAGATATACAGATTACTCCTGCCCAATCAAAATAAACATCACTTACTAAGCAAAAAATCTCACATTACCAAATAAAGAACTGTGTTCTTTTGAGAAAAGCAACAACAAAAACACAATGCAGAAGTTGTTTAAAATCAACTTTTTACAACACTTGTTTTGGTATCTGTGGCTCTTCTACAGAAAGTTATCTAAGACAGCAACATACCAGTGAGCTCATTGATTTTCTTAAGCAGTTGTTGAATATCATCTTCTACTTGCTTGATCTGCCTTGAGTATGTGCTCTGGCCCTGGAAAAGGAGTATCACATAGATTTCGTAACTGAAATTCTCTCATGTTTAGGAAAAAATGACAAGAGCTGCTGAGCATCAAGATGTCCAACAGACTGTCTTGGTACATTAGCCAACCATTGATGACAGCCAAAATAGACAGAATTAACTTCCAGCAACAATACTTCTGTTTGCAAAAGTGAAGTGCAGCTTCACAACACAACTGACCAACTGTGAAGGTGGAAATTTTCCACATTTGTAAACTTTAAGGATTTGTTTTTCTTTTAAACCTGTTCAGCCTTACATTTTTAAACTATTTCTCCTAAAGAATAAAAAAGACTCAGTAAAATCATATATAGAGAGAATTCTGAATACACTTTCTGGAAACCATCTGTACAAGTGCTTTAACTACCTTACCCAACCTTTTCATCATCCACACAGGACAGCAGAAAGATCAAGGGGCAATTCTTGCTTGTGATAAAATGCATTTTTTGATCCAGATCTGCCTAACACAGGTGGATTCAGACCTGGATTTGCTCTGTAACATCTCCTTTGTACACCACTGGCAACAAAAAAAGAAGATGCAGTGGGAACAGGCTGTATTTCAGAACTTTGTAAAGAAGTCTTGGTGTCAGCAAAATTCAGACTTCACCAAACATACCTAAGATGCAAGTTTCATCTCTCAAGAGTTCTTTCACAGACCAACTGTACTTCCCAGTGAAAAGGGTAGACTGGCATTTTAAGCCTTACTGTCTCTGGAAAATGCCTCCCAACATTATGTTCTTTTAACATTAGGGCTAAAAGCAAGTCAATTTTGTGGCAAGAGGGGTCTTAAAATTATTTTTTGTGTAATCCAAGAAAACTGGCCAGTGAAAAAGCCCTAGAAAAGCCCTGTCTGTTAGACCCCTACAACAATCAGCAATGAGATATGAAACAATAATAGAGAAACAAACTCTTAACTACTTTCAAGTTAACAAAGCCACTGGATTATTTTTAGTGTTGCAGGCTGGGGCCTTCTCGTTGGAAGGTGAAAAGGGAGAAAAGATTTTGGCAGGAGAGAAAAGCATGAAGAGAAGCAGAGTTATGCTCTACCTGCTCAGTGCACACCCCTCCACTCCTGCAGGGTATTCCCCACAGGAACTGCTTTTTCTCTTTAACACTCCCATGTGTGTGTGCTACTTACATATGTTTTCAGCAAGGCAATATCTCCTTCATCGAGAGCTGAAACAAGACAGGAGAGACTTAGCTTCCAGTTTTAAAAACAAAGCCAGCAGTATTAATTCTGCTTCTAAAAGATGAAAACATGTATTTTAAAGAGATTCTTTTCATTGAACCACAGTGCTACAAAAAAGCATCAGCTATCCAAGGAAAACAGGGTCTCCAGCTGCTCCCTTCAGTCCAAAAACCTGCACCACTCAGAGCTCATAACAAACAAGCTACTTCAATTCTGCCTCGCTCAGAGTAGTTTCCCAGCCTATGACTGTTCAAAAAAGGGATGGAAGATATCAAAACTTCATCTTTTTAACTTTTTGCTTCTAGATGTTCAAGAAAGCATCAGTGAAAAACTGTTACCACTTTCCACCAGTGATGTCTCTTCCAAACAGCCCGGTGTGAGCAGGGAACAGCAGCCAAATCTAAGCTGGTCTCAGTAACAAAACATCACTGTCAACTCCTAGTTTTAATACTGTAAAACAGGAAATATGGTAAGGGTCGTACTAAATGAGACAAAGTCTGGTCCAAATTCCCCTCTCAAACAGGAAGGTCTACAAAAGGTGCCAAATACATGGTGAAACCCCACTCCTGTGTCACACATTGTTATTAACAGCCGTTAAAACAATTTCCTTACATAAATATTTATGTTGGGGGTTTTAATCCCTGTAAACTTTCAGCAGAATACACAGGAAAGAGTCTCCTGATTTAAATCTGCATTGTGCTGCCTTTTACTTGACTTGAACCTGGCATCTAAAACTTTCATTTCAGCCTGAGAACTCCCACCAAAGAACAAGCACAGTCAGCTGTTTCATGTGTTCAGTTCTGCACAGAGGTGGCTCCAGTGACTCCATCAACTAAGAAAAATATAACTCTGTTAGTGTCACTCTGCCACAGCACTCTCACATCACCTGGCATTTAACAGGCTTTCAACACCCTCTCTCCCTTCCCATCCCAGTTTCCTGTCTTGTCTAATTCCACTCTTTTTAAGACAGATGGAGCCCAAATCACACAGTACAGGTGATCTGGGTGCAGTATGTGTTATACAGGATTCTGAAGACCTTTTATGTTGATCCTTACTTCTTTCCTGACTATTTGTACTGCCCCATTGGGGTTTTTTTATAGCTACTAAGCACTCTGTTGCTATAATTTAGAAATCTTTCTTGAATGGGAACAGTTCAAAGTCCATCACTGATTACATTTTGCAGTGCTTGTGCATCCAGATGCATTAATAAATATTTACTAACACGAAATAAAAAGCCACAATAAGTTAAAACATGAGGAGCAAGCGGCAGCTTTCACACTATGCCGGTATCCTTGGAAAACTCTGCTGCCTTCCCTCTCCTGCTTCCCCGCAATTCCTAATGAGAGAGGCAGCACCCGGGCAGCTCTGCGGCGCTCCCCCAGGCAAGAGAAAGAAATTATCATGGAATCATCAAGGTTGGAAGAGACCTTCAAGATCATGAAGTCCAACCCTCAACCCAGCACTGCCCCTGTAACCCCTAAGCCACGCCACCCAACAACAGATCCAGACGCCTTCTTTAACACCTTCAGGGACAGTGACTCCACCTCCCTGGGGAACCTGTTCCACTGGCTGACCACCCGAACTGTGAAATTTTTTTTCTAATATCTAATCTGAATCTCCCCTCCTCACCTTTAGGCCATTTCCTCGAGTTCTCTCACTGCAGGCACGGCAGAAGAGACCAGCCCCCAGCTCACCACAGCCTCCTTTCAGGGAGATTCAGTATTACTGTATCACGTTTTGTTGTACATTTTAAGTATAAAACTAAGTATTAAACCACAAAAGGCATTCTTTTCTCTCACGATGAAAAAATCGGGCATTTTAGAAACCTTTTTTAAGAGAACGAGACTTAAAAGGCGGATCGTCCCTTCCTCCCTTGAGGATCTCGGCGCTTCCCCGGCCAGCCCCACACGGTGCTGGTTCTGCAGCCC